>NC_057796.1:113893958-114175858 GCF_018294505.1 Triticum aestivum
TAAGGGAGTGGGGGCGGGGTGGGCCGGCCGGCTGGGCCCTTGCCTAGTTGGGCTGGCCAGGTGGGCCACAAATGGCCCAGTGGGGGGGTTTCTTCCTCTCTTTTTTTCTGTTTGTTTTCTCTTTTGTATTTTCTTTCTTTTATTTATTTTCTTTTCTGTTTTACATCATTTTAAAATATTTAGGCATTCTCTAAAAATGTGTTTACTTCACTGTAATTAACTATGCCTTATTTGGCATCTCCCGAACATTTTTGTTTTAAATTTTGAAAACTTTTATTGTCGACATTAATTTAAATTTGAATTTTGAAACGGTTGGACCTAATGGTAGATTAGCAACAGTAACTGTGGTGACGTGGCACCATTAGCGTGGGATTACTGTAGCTTGATTATCCGGGCGTTACAATAACACCCCTAGTCCTGCTCTGCGGGGTCTCCGCATGATCACTAAGGCACTAGTGTGTTCAATGGTGCTCCTCAAGCTGTATGCTAGAGGTAGAAGAAGGCAAGGCTTGCTCTCTCCTCTCTCTATGTGTGAGTCTAGTTCTAACAGGTTGGGAACCCTTTGCATGGGTGCCCTGGGGGGTTTATATAGGCCTACCCCCAGGGGTACAATGGTAATCTGGCCGGGTGTAGGACCCAACTGTTAGTGTCTCTGGTCGCCGGCTTCTCCGTCGGCTGCTGGGGCCCGCCGCCTGGTGGGCCCCGCCGACTAGTCTGGTACGGAGCCGACAGGCCGCCTTCGCCGCTTGTGGGTCTGGTCGGCGGCTGATTACTGTAGCCGCAATGCAAATGACGCATGCTTGGTCAAGGGAGCGTGGCTACAGTCCCATCGCCTGGTGGGAGATCACTGTAGCCACTCTGGTTAATGGTGCACGGACCCCGAGGGGGGAGTGGGCCCCCTGCTAGAGGCCGGCCTCCCTCGGGTCCGACTGGTCGGGCTTCCGCCGTCTTCCGGGCTCTCGCTGCCTGGTAGGGCCCGCCGCCTGCAGGCCATACCGACAGGCCGTCGTGGGAGCAGGGCTCCGCCTGACAGGAGTGACGTCAAGGGTGGAGGGCAACAGTGCCGCGCCGTGCGGAGATCTCCGCCTGTACGGGGCACTGTGGCCGCGCCTTGCCCTGGATATGGGGGTGATGGGCTACACTGTAGCCACATCCTGTCTTGTCTTCTTAATGGGCGCGCAGACTTTGAGGGCGCCGTGGGCCGCCTGCTAGGAGCCGGCCTCTCTGGAGGCCGCCTGCTAGGAGTCGGCCCGTCTTGGTGTCGTCTTCTGGAGCTTGGCCGCCTTCCAGCAGCCGGACACTTGAGCCAGCCGGCCACCAGAAGGCGGCGCTTCATTCTGGATGTGTGTGGGGCGCAACCGGCCCAATGTCTTGAAAGGCTCAAGGACTCGGGTTGGGCTACCCGTGGCCCATTACTCCGACAGTAGTCCCCGAAGCTGGTGAGGCGTCACGGCCGATAAGTCGAGAAGCCTCAGCAGTTTCCTTCTCCGAGTGCTCTTGCTGAGTGCCTCATCCGTCTCCTGGCGCGCCGCCTGTTGGGAGTCGGACGCGACCAGGCGGCTTCGTGTGATGATTTCGAAACGCCAAGGTGGGAACTAGGTGGCGTGCTTGCTAAGCCTCTAGGCCCGCCACCCGCTGCAAGTACGCCACGCGGCGCCAGCCAGCCAGGCCAGCCTGCCAACCCATGCTCATGATGGGACGTGACAGCGGGCCGGGCCCGCCACTACCGGGCCTCGGCGCGCGGGCGGATCCACTGTGGCCGAGGCGAGCGATTGCGATTCCCAGGGGAGTTACTGCGCAGTAACTTGCGAAATAAACGCGGGGGCGTGGGGTCGTGGGCGCAGTTAATCCCATGATCCCACGCCCCGTCCCCTCGACTTCGTGCCCGAGGGCTATAAGTAGGGGGAGGAGGGGGAGAAGCGGAGCACGCGCGCCCTCCTCTCCCATTGCCATTTCCATCTTCTTCCTCCCCTTGCTGCTGTCGCACCTTCGTGCTCCACCGAGGCGCCGCCGCAGCTTGCCGCCGTTAGGCTCCTTCGCCCCAAGCTTCTCACTCGATCTTGCTCGGTCTCCATGACGCGCGAGAAGGGAGGGGACAGGGATGGCTCGCTCATGATCGACGACCATCTCTCCTTCCTCCACGCCACACGGCGATAGCCCGGTGAGGGTTTCGTCAAGGTGCGCGTGCCGCCGAAGGAGGAGATCTCGCCGGCGCCGCAAGGAGGCGAGCAGGTCGTCTTCCGCTCGCATTTCCTTCGCGGCTTCGGCCTGCCGGCGAGCGGATTCTTCCGTTCCTTCATGGAATTCTACCATCTTCAGCCGCACCACTTAACGCCCAACACCATGACGCTGCTGTCCGCCTTCGTCATGGCATGCGAGGGCTACCTCGGCATCCTCCCCACCATCGAGTTGTGGGGAGCCTTCTTCTACACCAAGCGGGGCACCTCCGCCAAGGAGAAGGCGGCCCAGTGCGGTGCCTTCGTCGCGATGCGCCGGCCATCGCCGAAGAACGTCTTCCCCGCCATCAAGATGTCACAATGGTGAAACTGTGGCAGAAATCGTATTTCTACGTGGAAAACGTCGATCCGGCAATCGACTTCATCAACTTGCCACCCTACGAAGCCGGCCCTCCGGCTGAGCCTCGGGCCAACTGGGGCTACAAGCCGAAGCCCATATCGGCCGCCGCCGCGATCAACCGGCTCCGGGTGCTGACGGAAGCGGAGGGCCTCGTGGCGTCCGACCTGCTGGTCGCCTTCGTCGAGCGCCGGGTTCTCCCGCTCCAAGGCCGGCCTCATGTGATCTGTCGGATGAGCGGGCACCGCAACCTGAGCCGGATGTGCACGAGGGACATGCCGATTGCCGAGGTGGCCCGGATGGTGAACGAGATCGCCGAACTCAAGCTGTCGGAGGGGTCTTGGCGGTTCGGCAAGCGGCCATACTCCCGCGCCAACCCGCCGCCTGCTGTAAGTTCTTCAACTCTTTCTTTTGAGTACTTGTCTTGGTCTTGATCTTGGTCTTTGAATAGTCGATCCTTTGGACGCAGATCTATATGTCTCCGGCTACGGCCGCCATCGTAGGGCCGGGTGGAGACTACCGGCCGGACTGGGAGGTGAGTGACGTGGACAATCCCGACTTGGGGGCGGCCGCCTTGGAGGACGATGCCATAGGCGGCGGTGACGTAGCGGGCGGCTCCGAAGAAGGAGGCGGCATCGAGACTTGGCCCGATGATGACGATGAGGAAGACGATCCGCGCCCTGCGCGAGGCGCCGGCAAGGCGGACGCGGGCCCCTTCGCCGAGCCGACTGATCGAGGCGGCACACATAAGCATGCTATTCATCATTCCCTTGAACTCCGTGCCGCCTCCACCAGAGTTCACGGCGCTGACTGGGGGAGCCGGGGACGAGCACCCGATCATGGCGAGGGAAGGCGGCGATGTCGCCATGCCGGACGTGGTCGTGCCTCCGCCACCGCCATCTGGAGGGGCGCGAGACAAGCAGCCAGGTGCCCCGCCGGCGCCACCAGCCGGAAACGAGGTGGTGACGGGCCCGACTCCTGAGGCCCTCACACCAACGCGTCGTCGCCTTGCGAAGGCGGCCTCAGCACCACGACCGTTGGAAGCCGGCGCCGCGAGCTCATCAGTCCCAGATGCCGAAGCGACCAGCACCGCGCCCGCTGACTGGGTGCGGGGAGGTGGGACGGGAGCCTTAAACAAGGCGGTCCTAGACGTCCAGGCCAAGATCCGAGCCGAGGCCGACGCCCTCAAGCATTGCAACAAGGCGTTCTTGGATTCGCGAGCGGCCATCCGGGTATGTTTCTTACTTCTCCGTCTTTGATTCTTGTACTTCTCTGTGGGGGCGTGCCAGCGCACCCACTCGGTGTAGCCCCCGAGTTTCGGGCTGGCTACAGAGCAGGCGGCTCGGAACTTTAATTGGCAAGCTCCGAGTGCTAACGTTTCTGATATCTTCATTGTAGGATTATCATAACCTTCGCGCGGCCACCTTCAACTCCAACGTCCGAGAGCTGGACCAGCGGACCGTCGACTTGTCAGAAAGCCGGAGTAAGTCTTTGTCTTCTTTCCCTGCGGGGGCGCGCTGGCGCACCCACGGGCTGTAGTCCCCGAGATTCGGGTCGACTGCTGAGCAGTCGGGCCGGATCTCTCCGGCAACTGCATTTATTCCTTGCTGATCATCGATAACTTCTTCTCTGCGGGGGCGCGGCAGCGCACCCGCGGGCTGTAGTCCCCGAGATTCGGGCCGACTACTGAGCAGTCGGGCCGGATCTCACCGACAACTGCACTTCTTTCTTGTTGATTGTTGACCTCTTTTTCTTCCTCTACTTTTGCAGAGGCCAACGCCGTCCTGCAGCAGCTGGGTGAAGCCAACACCGCGTTGCGTGCCAAGGAGGCAGAGTGCAGCAAGCTGGCCCAGGAGCGTGACCGGCTGGCCACGAAACTGGTGGAGCAGGCGGAGCTTCTCCAGAAGGCCCAGAAGGAGGCGGGGGTGAAAGAGTCCAATCTCCTCGCCGAGTTCGAGACCGAACGCTCCGCCTGGGCCGACAAGGAGGCGTTGCTTACTGCTAGCTTCGGCAGGATTGAAGATATGGTTGACGGTAAGCTTTCTTCTTTTTTCTTTCTTTGAGCTGCCGGCTTCTGATTGGGCCGGCTTCTAGCTTTTGACTTCTGGCTTCCTTGCTTTCTGCCCGAGCAGCCTTCTCCCCTGGCCACTCTGGCGCCACCAACCAGGCCATTGAGACTTACCGTGAGGAGCGGAGGGTGGAAGGTACGCAGATCGCCGCCAACGCCCCCCGGACCCTTAGTGAACAACTCCTCAGCATCCAGGCCCGCCTTCGGCCGGCTCATCGGATGCTGCGTCGTCTTCAGCGTGTCGGGGCCCAGGCGATCTTCGCCCTTTGGCCAGACATGCCGGCTCCGCGCACTCCCAGTCGGACTGCCGACTGGCTGGAGGTGGCGGCCGGCTGTCTGGAGGCTTGGAAGGGTTCCTTGATACGTCTCCAACGTATCTATAATTTTTGATTGCTCCATGCTATATTATCTTCTGTTTTGGACATTATTGGGCTTTATTATTCACTTTTATATTATTTTTGGGACTAACCTATTAACCGGAGGCCCAGCCCAGAATTGCTGTTTTTTTGCCTATTTCAGAGTTTCGCAGAAAAAGAATATCAAACGGAGTCCAAACGGAATGAAACCTTCGGGAACGTGATTTTCGGAACAAACATGATCCAGGAGACTTGGACCCTACGTCAAGAAACAAAAGAGGAAGCCACGAGGTAGGGGGGCGCGCCCTCCACCCTCGTGGGCCCCCTGTTGCTCCACCGACGTACTTCTTCCTCCTATATATACCTACGTACCCCCAAACGATCAGATACGGAGCCGAAAACCTAATTCCACCGCCGCAACCTTCTGTACCCACGAGATCCCATCTTGGGGCCTGTTTCGGAGCTCCGCCAGAGGGGGCATCCAACACGGAGGGCTTCTACATCAACACCATAGCCTCTCTGATGAAGTGTGAGTAGTTTACCTCAGACCTTTGGGTCCATAGTTATTAGCTAGATGGCTTCTTCTCTCTTTTTGGATCTCAATACAATGTTCTCCCCCTCTCTCGTGGAGATCTATTCGATGTAATCTTCTTTTTGCGGTGTGTTTGTTGAGACCGATGAATTGTGGGTTTACGATCAAGTTTATCTATGAACAATATTTGAATCTTCTGAATTCTTTTATGTATGATTGGTTATCTTTGCAAGTCTCTTCGAATTATCAGTTTGGTTTGGCCTACTAGATTGATCTTTCTTGCAATGGGAGAAGTGCTTAGCTTTGGGTTCAATCTTGTGGTGTCCTTTCCCAGTGACAGTAGGGGCAGCAAGGCACATATAGTATTGTTGCCATCGAGGATAACAAGATGGGGTTTTTATCATATTAAAATGAATTTATCCCTCTACATCATTTCATCTTGCTTAAGGCGTTACTCTATTCTTATGAACTTAATACTCTAGATGCATGTTGGATAGCGGTCGATGTGTGGAGTAATAGTAGTAGATGCAGGCAGGAGTCGGTCTACTTGTCTCAGACGTGATGCCTATATACATGATCATACCTAGATATTCTCATAACTATGCTCAATTCTGCCAATTGCTCAACAGTAATTTATTGACCCACCATAAAATACTTATGCTCATGAGAGAAGCCACTAGTGAAACCTATGGCCCCCGGGTCTATCTTCATCATATTAATCTTCCAACACTTAGTTATTTCCTTTGCTTTTATTGTACTTTGCATCTTCATCGCAAAAATACCAAAAATATTATCCTATCATATCTATCAGATCTCACTCTCGTAAGTGACCGTGAAGGGATTGACAACCCCTTATCGTGTTGGTTGCGAGGATTTATTTGTTTTGTGTAGGTGTGAGGGACTCGCGCATAGCCTCCTACTGGATTGATACCTTGGTTCTCAAAAACTGAGGGAAATACTTACGCTACTTTGCTGCATCACCCTTTCCTCTTCAAGGGAAAACCAACGCAGTTCTCAAGAGGTAGCAAGAAGGATTTCTGGTGTCGTTGCCGGGGAGGTCTACGCAAAAGTCAACATACCAAGTACCCATCACAAACCCTTATCTCCCGCATTACATTATTTGCCATTTGCCTCTCGTTTTCCTCTCCCCCACTTCACCCTTGCGTTTTATTCGCCCTCTCTTTTTCGTTCGCCTCTTTTTCATTTGCTTCTTGTTTGCTCGTGTGTTGGATTGCTTGTTTGTCACGATGGCTCAAGATAATACCAAATTATGTGACTTTACCAATACCAACAATAATGATTTCCTTAGCGATTGCTCCTATTACCGATACTGAATCTTGTGAAATCAATGTTGCTTTGTTGAATCTTGTCATGAAAGATCAATTCGCCGGCCTTCCTAGTGAAGATGCCGCTACTCATCTAAATAGCTTCGTTGATTTGTGTGATATGCAAAAGAAAAAAGATGTTGACAATGATATTGTTAAACTGAAGCTATTTCCTTTTTCGCTTAGAGATCGTGCTAAAGCTTGGTTTTCGTCTTTGCCTAAAAATAGTATTGATTCTTGGAATAAGTGCAAAGATGCTTTTATCTCTAAGTATTTTCCTCCCGCTAAGATTATCTCTCTTAGAAACGATATTATGAATTTTAAGCAACTTGATCATGAACATGTTGCACAAGCTTGGGAGAGGATGAAATTAATGATACGTAATTGCCCTACACATGGTTTGAATTTGTGGATGATTATACAAAAAATTTATGTCGGATTGAATTTTGCTTCTAGAAATCTTTTAGATTCGGCCGCGGGAGGCACTTTTATGGAAATCACTTTAGGAGAAGCTACTAAACTCCTAAATAATATTATGGTTAATTATTCTCAATGGCACACTGAAAGATCTACTAATAAAAAGGTGCATGCGATAGAAGAAATTAATGCTTTGAGTGGAAAGATGGATGAACTTATGAAATTATTTGCTACTAAGAGTGTTTCTTCTGATCCTAATGATATGCCTTTGTCTACTTTGATTGAGAATAATAATGAATCTATGGATGTGAATTTTGTTGGTAGGAATAATTTTGGTAACAACGCGTATAGAGGGAATTTTAATCCTAGGCCTTATCCTAGCAATTCCTCTAATAATTATGGTAATTCCTACAACAATTCTTATGGAAATTTTAATAAGATGCCCTCTGAATTTGAGACTAGTGTTAAGGAATTTATGAATTCGCAAAAGAATTTCAATGCCTTGCTTGAAGAAAAATTGCTTAAAGTTGATGAATTGGCTAGGAACGTTGATAGAATTTCTCTTGATGTTGATTCTCTGAAACTTAGATCTATTCCTCCTAAGCATGATATCAATGAGTCTCTCAAAGCCATGAGAATTTCCATTGATGAGTGCAAGGAAAGAACCGCTAGGATGCGTGCTAAGAAAGATTGCTTTATGAAAGCGTGTTCTTCAAATTTCTATGAAAATAAAGGTGAAGATCTAAATGTTGGGGAACGTAGCAATAATTCAAAATTTTCCTACGTGTCACCAAGATCAATCTAGGAGATGCTAGCAACGAGAGAGAGAGGGAGTGCATCTTCATACCCTTGAAGATCGCTAAGCGGAAGCGTTACAAGACCGCGGTTGATGGAGTCGTACTCGGGGCGATTCAAATCGCGGAAGATCCGATCTAGCGCCGAACGGACGGCGCCTCCGCGTTCAACACACGTACAGCCCGGGGACGTCTCCTCCTTCTTGATCCAGCAAGGGGAGAGGAGAAGTTGAGGGACAACTCCAGCAGCACGACGACGTGGTGGCAATGGAGCTCGTGGTTCTCCGGCAGGGCTTCGCCAAGCACTATGGAGGAGGATGAGGAGGTGTATGAGGAGGGAGGGCTGCGCCAGGGAAGAGGTGCGGCTGCCCTCCCACCCCTCCACTATATATAGGGGCAAGGGGAGAGGGGGAGGCACCCTAGGGTTTCCCCTAGGGGGTGGCGGCCAAGCGGATTGGATGTCCCTAGGGAAAATCCTAGGGAGACTTGCCCCCCAAGCCAAGCAGGTGGAGGCTTGCCTCCCAAGCCAGGTGGAGGCGCCCCACCTCCCCAAGTAACATGGGAAAGGGTGTGGGGGGCGCACCACCCCTTAGTGGGCTGGTTTGCCCCTTCCCCTTTGGCCCATGAGGCCCTCCAACACTTGTCGGCGCTCCCGAAACACCTTTCAGTCATGCTGGCCATAGCCTGGTACCCCCGGAACACTTCCGGACTCCAATACCCTTCGTCCAATATATCGATCTTCACCGCCGGACCATTCCGGAACTCCTCGTGATGTTCGGGATCTCATCCGGGACTCCGAACAACCTTCGGTAACCACATACTATTTCCCATAACAACTCTAGCGTCACAGAACCTTAAGTGTGTAGACCCTACGGGTTCGGGAACCATGCAGACATGACCGAGATACCTCTCCGGCTAATAACCAATAGCGGGATCTAGATACCCATATTGGCTCCCACATGTTCCACGATGATCTCATCGGATGAACCACGATGTCGGGGATTCAATCAATCCCGTATACAATTCCCTTTGTCTATCGGCATGTTGCTTGCCCGAGATTCGATCGTCGGTATCCCAATACCTCGTTCAATCATGTTACCGGCAAGTCTCTTTACTCGTTCTGTAATGCATGATCCCGTGGCTAACTCCTTAATCACATTGAGCTCATTATGATGATGCATTACCGAGTGGGCCCAGAGATACCTCTCCGTCATACGGAGTGACAAATCCCAGTCTCGATTCGTGCCAACCCAACAGACACTTTCGGAGATACCTGTAGTGCACCTTTATAGCCACCCAGTTACGTTGTGACGTTTGGTACACCCAAAGAATTCCTACGGTATCCGGGAGTTGCACAATCTCATGGTCTAAGGAAATGATACTTGACATTAGAAAAGCTCTTAGCAAACGAACTACACGATCTTGTGCTATGCTTAGGATTGGGTCTTGTCCATCACATCATTCTCCTAATGATGTGATCCTGTTATCAATGACATCCAATGTCCATGGTCAGGAAACCATAACCATCTATTGATCAACGAGCTAGTCAACTAGAGGCTTACTAGGGACATGTTGTGGTCTATGTATTCACACATGTATTACGGTTTCCAGATAATACAATTATAGCATGAACAATAGAAAATTATCATGAACAAGGAAATACAATAATAACCATTTTATTATTGCCTCTAGGGCATATTTCCAACAGTCTCCCACTTGCACTAGAGTCAATAATCTAGTTCACATCACTATGTGATTGTAATGAATCCAACACCCATGGGGTTTGTTCATATCTCGCTTGTGAGAGAGGTTACTAGTCAACGGGTCTGAACCTTCCAGATCCGTGTGTGCTTTACAAATCTCTATGTCATCTTGTAGATGCAGCTACCACGCGCTACTTGGAGCTATTCCAAATAACTGCTCTACTATACGAATCCGGTTTACTACTCAGAGTCATCCGGATTAGTGTCAAAGTTTGCATCGACGTAACCCTTTACGACGAACTCTTTTACCACCTCCATAATCGAGAAAATTCCTTAGTCTACTAAGGATAAGTTCGACCGCTGTCATGTGATCCATTCCCGGATCACTATTGTACCCCTTGACTAACTCATGGCAAGGCACACTTCAGGTGCGGTACACAGCATATCATACTGTAGAGCCTACGTCTAAAGCATAGGGGACGACCTTCGTCCTTTCTATCTCTTCTGCCGTGGTCAGGTCTTGAGTCTTACTCAATACTCACACCTTGTAACACAGCCAAGAACTCCTTCTTTGCTGATATATTTTGAACTCCTTCAAAATCTTGTCACGGTATGTATTCATTTGAAAGTACTATTAAGTGTTTTTGATCTATCCTTATAGATCTTGATGCTCAATGTTCAAGTAGCTTAATCCAGGTTTTCCATTGAAAAACACTTTTCAAATAACCCTGGATGCTTTCCAGAAATTCTACATCATTTCTGATCAACAATATGTTAACAACATATACTCATCAAAAATTCTATCGTGCTCCCACTCACTTCTTTGGAAATACAAGTTTCTCATAAACTTTGTATAAGCGTACATTCCAACTCTGAGATGCTTACTCCAGTACTTAGAAGGATTGCTGGAGCTTTGCATACTTGTTAGCATCTTTCAGGATTGACAAAACCTTCTGGTTGTATCACATACAACCTTTCCTCAAGAAAATCGTCGAGGAAACAATGTTTTGACATCCTATCTGCAAGATTTCATAAATAATGCAGTAACTGCTAATATAATTCCAACAGACTCTTAGCATCGCTACGAGTGAGAAAATCTCATCGTAGTCAACTCCTTGAACTTGTCGGAAAACATCTTAACGACAAGTCGAGCTTTCTTAATGGTGACACTTACCATCATTGTCCGTCTTCCTTTTAAAATCCATCTGCACCCAACAGCCTTACGACCATCAAGTAGTTCTTCCAAAGTCTATACTTTGTTTTTATACATGGATCCTCTCTCGGATTTTATGGCCTCGAGCCATTCGTCGGAATCTGGGCCCACCATCGTTTCTCCATAGCTCGTAGGTTCGTTGTTGTCTAGCAACATGACTTCCAAGACAGGATTACGTACCACTCTGAAGTAGTACGCATCCTTATCGTCCTACGAGGTTTGGTAGTGACTTGATCCGAAGTTTCATGATCACTATCACAAGCTTCCACTTCAGTTGGTGTAGGCGCCATAGGAACAACTTCCTGTGCCCTGCTACACACTAGTTTAAGTGATGGTTCAATAACCTCATCAAGTCTCCACCATCCTCCCACTCAATTCTTTCGAGAGGAACTTTTCCTCGAGAAAGGACCCGTTTCTAGAAACAATCACTTTTGCTTCCAGATCTGAAATAGGAGGTATACCCAACTGTTTTGGGTATTCTATGAAGATGCATTTATCCGCTTTGGGTTCGAGCTTATTAGCCTGAAACTTTTTTCACATAAGCGTCGCAGCCCCAAATTTTTAAGAAACGACAGCTTAGGTTTCTCTAAACCATAGTTCATACGGTGTCGTCTCAACGGAATTGCGTGGTGCCCTATTTAAAGTGAATGCGGTTGTCTCTAATGCCTAACCCATAAACGATAGTGTAATTCGATAAGAGACATCATGGTATGCACCATATCCAATAGGATGCAGTTATGATATTCGGACACACCATCACACTATGGTGTTCCAGGTGGTATTAGACGTGAAACAATTTCCACAATTTCTTAATTGTGTGCCAAACTCGTAACTCAGATATTCATCTCTATGATCATATCACAGACATTTTATCCTCTTGTCATGACGATCTTCAACTTCACTCTGAAATTACTTGAACCTTTCAATAATTCAGACTTGTGTTTCATCAAGTAAATATACTCAGCATCTACTCAAATCATCTATGAAGCAAGAACATAACGATATCCACTGCATGCCTCAGCACTCATTGGACTGCACACATCAAAATGTATTACTTCCAACAAGTTGCTTTCTTGTTCCATCTTACTAAAAACGCGGCCTTTCAGTCATCTTGCCCATGTGGTATGATTTGCATGTCTCAAGTGATTCAAAATCAAGTGAGTCCAAACGATCCATCTGTATGGACTTTCTTCATGCATATATACTAATAGACATGGTTCGCATGTCTCAATCTTTTCAAAAACGAGTGAGTCCAAAGATCCATCAACATGGAGCTTCTTCATGCGTTTTATACCAATATGACTCAAGTGGCAGTGCCACAAGTATGTGGTACTATCATTACTATCTTATATCTTTTGGCATGAACATGTGTATCACTACGATCGAGATTCAATAAACCATTCATTTTAGGTGCAAGACCATTGAAGGTATTATTCAAATAGACAGAGTAACCATTATTCTCCTTAAATGAATAACCATATTGCGGTAAACATAATCCAATCATGTCTATGCTGAACGCAAACACCAACTAACAATTATTTAGGTTTAACACCAATCTCGATGGTAGAGGGAGCATGCGATGCTTGATCACATCAACCTTGGAAACACTTCCAACACATATCGTCATCTCACCTTTAGCTAGTCTCCGTTTATTCCGTAGCCTTTTATTTCGAGTTACCAACACTTAGCAACCGAACCGGTATCTAATACCCTGGGGCTACTAGGAGTACTAGTAAAGTACACATTAATATAATGTATATCCAATATACTTCTGTCGACCTTGCCTACCTTCTCATCTACCAAGTATCTAGGGTAGTTCTGCTTCAGTGACCGCTCCCCTCATTACAGAAGCACTTAGTCTCGGGTTTGGGTTCAACCTTGGGTTTCTTCACTAGAGCAGCAACTGATTTGCCGTTTCATGAAGTATCCCTTCTTTCCCTTGCCCTTCTTGAAACTAGTGGTTTTACTAACCATCAACAATTGATGCTCCTACTTGATTTCTACTTTCGTGGTGTCAAACATCGCGAATAGCTCAAGGATCATCATATCTATCACTGATTTGTTATAGTTCATCATGAAGCTCTAATAGCTTGGTGGCAGTGACTTTGGAGAACCATCACTATCTCATCTGGAAGATTAACTCCCACTCGATTCAAGCGATTGTAGTACTCAGACAATCTGAGCACATGCTCAACGGTTGAGCTTTTCTCCCTTAGTTTGCAGGCTTAAGAAACTTGTCAGAGGTCTCATACCTCTTGACGTGGGCACGAGCTTAAAATCCCAATTTCAGCTCTTGGAACATCTCATATGTTTCGCGACATTTCAAAATGTCTTCGGTGCCTCAATTCTAAACCGTTCAACATTACGCATTGAACTATCACGTAGTCATCAAAACGTGTATGTCCGATGTTCGCAACATCCACAAACGACGCTCGAGGTTTAGCTCAACGAGCGGTGCATTAAGGACATAAGCCTTCTGTGCAGCAATGAGGACAATCCTCAGTTTACGGACCCAGTCCGCATAATTGCTACTATGAACTTTCAACTAAATTTTCTCTAGGACCATATCTTAAACAGTAGAACTAAAGCGTAAGCTACGACATAATTTGCAAAGACCTTTTGACTATGTTCAAGATAATTAAGTTCATCTAATCAAATTATTTAATGAACTCCCACTCAGATAGACATCCCTCTAGTCATCTAAGTGATACATGATCCGAGTCAACTAGGCCGTGTCCGATCATCACGTGAGACGGACTAGTCATCATCGGTGAACATCTCCATGTTGATCGTATCTACTATACGACTCATGTTCGACCTTTCGGTCTCTTGTCTTCCGAGGCCATGTCTGTACATGCTAGGCTCGTCAAGTCAACCTAAGTGTTTCGCATGTGTAAATCTGGCTTACACCCGTTGTATGCGAACGTTAGAATCTATCACACCCGATCATCACGTGGTGCTTCAAAACAACGAACCTTCGCAAGGGTGCACAGTTAGGGGGAACACATCTCTTGGAATTTTAGTGAGGGATCATCTTATTTATGCTACCGTCGTTCTAAGCAAATAAGATGTAAACATGACAAACATCACATGCAAATCATAAAGTGACATAATATGGCCAATATCATCTTGCGCCTTTTGATCTCCATCTTCGAGGCACGGCATGATCACCTTTGTCACCGGCATGACACCATGATCTCCATCATCATGATCTCCATCATCGTGTCTTCATGAAGTTGTCTTGCCAACTATTACTTCTACTACTATGGCTAACGGTTAGCAATAAAGTAAAGTAATTACATGGCGTTTTTCATTGACACACAGGTCATACAATAAATTAAGACAACTCCTATGGCTCCTGCCGGTTATCATACTCATCGACATGCAAGTCGTGATTCCTATTACAAGAACATGATCAATTTCATACATCACATATATCATTCATCACATCCTTTTGGCCATATCACATCACATAGCATACCCTGCAAAAACAAGTTAGACGTCCTCTACTTGTTGTTGCATGTTTTACGTGGCTGCTATGGGTTTCTAGCAAGAACGTTTCTTACCTACGCAAAAGCCACAACGGTGATATTCCAATTTCTATTTACCCTTCATAAGGACCCTCTTCATCGAATCCGATCCGACTAAAGTGGGAGAGACAGACACCCGCTAGCCACCTTATGCATCAAGTGCATGTCAGTCGGTGGAACCTGTCTCACGTAAGTGTACGTGTAAGGTCGGTCCGGGCCGCTTCATCCCACAATGCCGCCGAATCAAGATAAGACTAGTAACAGCAAGCAAATTGGACAAATCATCGCCCACAACTACTTTGTGTTCTACTCGTGCATAGAATCTATGCATAGACCTAGCTCATGATGCCACTGTTGGGGAACGTAGCAATAATTCAAAATTTTCCTACATGTCACCAAGAACAATCTAGGAGATGCTAGCAACGAGAGAGAGAGGGAGTGCATCTTCATACCCTTGAAGATCGCTAAGCGGAAGTGTTACAAGAACTCGGTTGATGGAGTCGTACTCGCGGCGATTCAAATCGCGGAAGATCCAATCTAGCGCCGAACGGACGGCGCCTCCGCGTTCAACACACGTACAGCCCGGGGACGTCTCCTCCTTCTTGATCTAGCAAGGGGAGAGGAGAAGTTGAGGGAGAACTCCAGCAGCACGACAGCGTGGTGGCAATGGAGCTCGTGGTTCTCCGGCAGGGCTTCGCCAAGCACTATGGAGGAGGATGAGGAGGTGTATGAGCAGGGAGGGCTGCGCCAGGGAAGAGGTGCGGCTGCCCTCCCACCCCTCCCCTATATATAGGGGCAAGGGGAGAGGGGGAGGCGCCCTAGGGTTTCCCCTAGGGGGCGGCGGCCAAGCAGATTGGATCTCCCTAGGGAAAATCCTAGGGAGACTTGCCCCCCAAGCCAAGCAGGTGGAGGCTTGCCTCCCAAGCCAGGTGGAGGCGCCCCACCTCCCCAAGTAACATTGGAAAGGGTGTGGGGGGCGCACCACCCCTTAGTGGGCTGGTTTGCCCCTTCCCCTTTGGACCATGAGGCCCTCCAACACTTGTCGGGGCTCCCGAAACACCTTTCGGTCATGCTGGCCATAGCCTGGTACCCCCGGAACACTTCCGGACTCCAATACCCTTCGTCCAATATATCGATCTTCACCGCCGGACCATTCCGGAACTCCTCGTGATGTTTGGGATCTCATCCGAGACTCCGAACAACCTTCGGTAACCACATACTATTTCCCATAACAACTCTAGCGTCACCGAACCTTAAGTGTGTAGACCCTACGGGTTCGGGAACCATGCAGACATGACTGAGATACCTCTCTGGCCAATAACCAATAGCGGGATCTGGATACCCATATTGGCTCCCACATGTTCCACGATGATCTCATTGGATGAACCACGATGTCGGGGATTCAATCAATCTCGTATACAATTCCCTTTGTCTATCGGCATGTTGCTTGCCCGAGATTCGATCGTCGGTATCCCAATACCTCGTTCAATCTTGTTACCGGCAAGTCTCTTTACTCGTTCCGTAACGCATGATCCCGTGGCTAACTCCTTAGTCACATTGAGCTCATTATGATGATGCATTACCGAGTGGGCCCAGAGATACCTCTCCGTCATACGGAGTGACAAATCCCAGTCTCGATTTGTGCCAACCCAACAGACACTTTCGGAGATACCTGTAGTGCACCTTTATAGCCACCCAGTTACGTTGTGACGTTTGGTACACCCAAAGAATTCCTACGGTATCCGGGAGTTGCACAATCTCATGGTCTAAGGAAACAACACTTGACATTAGAAAAGCTCTTAGCAAACGAACTACACGATCTTGTGCTATGCTTAGGATTGGGTCTTGTCCATCACATCATTCTCCTAATGATGTGATCCCGTTATCAATGACATCCAATGTCCATGGTCAGGAAACCATAACCATCTATTGATCAACGAGCTAGTCAACTAGAGGCTTACTAGGGACATGTTGTGGTCTATGTATTCACACATGTATTACGGTTTCCAGTTAATACAATTATAGCATGAACAATAGACAATTATCATGAACAAGGAAATACAACAATAACCATTTTATTATTACCTCTAGGGCATATTTCCATCACTAAAAGTTATTGATGTGTCCCCTATTAAATCTTTGTTTTGCAATATGAATCTTGATAATGATGGGACTGAATATGATCCACCTTTACCTAGAAGGCGTTCCAAAAATTCGGAGTTTTTAGATCTTGATGCTAAAATTGATAAAAGTGGGATTGAAGAGAGCAAAACCCTAGATATTAATAAACCCACTATTTTGGATTTCAAGGAATTTAATTATGATAATTGCTCTTTGATAGATTGTATTTCCTTGTTGCAATCCTTGCTAAATTCTCCTCATGCTTATAGTCAAAATAAAGCTTTTACCAAACATATCGTTGATGCTTTGATGCAATCTTATGAAGAAAAACTTGAGTTGGAAGTTTCTATCCCTAGAAAACTTTAAGATGAGTGGGAACCTACTATTAAAATTAAAATTAAAAATCATGAATGATATGCTTTGTGTGATTTGGGTGCTAGTGTTTCCACGATTCCAAAAACTTTGTGTGATTTGCTAGGATTCCCTGAATTTGATGATTGCTCTTTAAACTTGCACCTTGCGGATTCCACCATTAAGAAACCTATGGGAAGAATTAATGATGTTCTTATTGTTGAAAATAGGAACTATGTGCCCGTAGATTTTATCGTTCTTGATATAGTTTGCAATCCTTCATGTCCTATTATTCTTGGTAGACCTTTCCTTAGAACGATTGGTGCAATTATTGATATGAAGGAAGGGAATATTAGATTCCAATTTCCATTAAATAAAGGCATGGAACACTTCCCTAGGAAGAAAATAAAACTACCATATGAATCTATTATGAGAGGCACTTATGGGTTGCCTACCAAAGATGGCAATACCTAGATCTATCCTTGCTTTTATGCCTAGCTAGGGGCGTTAAACGATAGCGCTTGTTGGGAGGCAACCCAATTTTATTTTTAGTTTTTTTGCTTTTTTGCTTCTGTTTAGGAATAAATATTTGTTCTAGCCTCTGGTTAGATGTGTTTTTATGTTTTAGTTAGTTTTTGTGCCAAGTTAAACCTATAGGATCTTCTTTGTTGATAGTTATTTGATCTTGCAGAAAATTCCAGAAACTTTCTGTTCACGAAAATAATTGTTGAAAATCACCAGAACGTGATAAAATACTGATTCCAATTGCTTCTGATCAATAAACAAATTGCCTGTGTCTTCCTATTTTGGCTGATGTTTTGGAGTTCCAGAAGTTTGCGTTAGTTACAGATTACTATAGACTGTTCTGTTTTTGACAGATTCTGTTTTTTGTGTGTTGTTTGCTTATTTTGATGAATCTGTGGCTAGTAAAATAGTTTATAAACCATAGAGAAGTTGGAATACAGTAGGTTTAACACCAATATAAATAAAGAATGAGTTCATTACAGTATCTTGAAGTGGTCTTTTGTTTTCTTTCGCTAACGGAGCTCACGAGATTTTCTGCTAAGTTTTGTGTTGTGAACTTTTCAAGTTTTGGGTGAAAGATTTGATGGATTATGGAACAAGGAGTGGCAAGAGCCTAAGCTTGGGGATGCCCATGGCACCCCCAAGATAATCTAAGGACACCAAAAAGCCAAAGCTTGGGGATGCCCCAGAAGGCATCCCCTCTTTCGTCTACTTCCATCGGTAACTTTACTTGGAGCTATATTTTTATTCACCATATGATGTGTTTTTCTTGGAGCGTCTTGTATGATTTGAGTCTTTGCTTTTTAGTTTACCACAATCATCCTTGCTGTACACACCTTTTGAGAGAGACACACATGATTCGGAAATTATTAGAATACTCTATGTGCTTCACTTATATCTTTTGAGTTATATAGTTTTTGCTCTAGTACTTCACTTATATCTTTTAGAGCACGGTGGTGGATTTGTTTTATAGAAACTATTGATCTCTCATGCTTCACTTAGATTATTTTGAGAGTCTTAAATAGCATGGTAATTTGCTTAAAAAATGCTAATATGCTAGGTATTCAAGATAGTAAAAACTTTCTTATGAGTGTGTTGAATACTAAGAGAAGTTTGATGCTTGATGATTGTTTTGAGATATGGAGGTAGTGATATTAAAGTTGTGCTAGTTGAGTAGTTGTGAATTTGAGAAATACTTGTGTTGAAGTTTGCAAGTTCCGTAGCATGCACGTATGGTAAACGTTATGTAACAAATTTGAAACATGAGGTGTTCTTTGATTGTCCTCCTTATGAGTGGCGGTTGGGGACGAGCGATGGTCTTTTCCTACCAATCTATCCCCCTAGGAGCATGCGCGTAGTGCTTGGTTTTTGATGACTTGTAGATTTTTGCAATAACCATGTGAGTTGTTTATGACTAATGTTGAGTCCATGGATTATACGCACTCTCACCTTTCCACCATTGCTAGCCTCTTCGGTACCGTGCATTGCCCTTTCTCACATTGAGAGTTGGTGCAAACTTCACCGGTGCATCCAAACCCCGTGATATGATACGCTCTTTCACACATAAACCTCCTTATATCTTCCTCAAAACAGCCACCATACCTACCTATTATGGCATTTCCATAGCCATTCCGAGATATATTGCCATGCAACTTTCCACCATTCCATTTTTCATGACACGTTCATCATTGTCATATTGCTTAGCATGATCATGTAGTTGACATAGTATTTGTGGCAAAGCCACCGTTCATAATTCTTTCATACATGTCACTCTTGGTTCATTGCCTATCCCGGTACACCGCCGGAGGCATTCATATAGAGTCATACTTTGTTCTAGTATCGAGTTGTAAATAAATAGAAGTGTGATGATCATCATTTTCTAGAGCATTGTCCCAAGTGAGGAATAAAAAAAGGCCATAAAAAAGAGAGAAGGCCCAAAAAAATGAGAGAAAAAGAGAGAAGGGACAATGTTACTATCCTTTTACCACACTTGTGCTTCAAAGTAGCACCATGATCCTCATGATAGAGAGTCTCTTGTTTTGTCACTTTCATATACTAGTGGGAATTTTTCATTATAGAACTTGGCTTGTATATTCCAACTGTTGGGAATCGTAGCATAATTTAAAATTTTCCTACGCTCACCAAGATGCATCTATGGAGTCTACTAGCAACGAGGGGAAAGGAGTGGATCTACATACCCTTGTAGATCGCGAGCGGAAGCGTTCCAATGAACGTGGATGACGGAGTCGTACTCGCCGTGATCCAAATCACCGATGAACGAGTGCCGAACGGACGGCACCTCCGCGTTCAACACACGTACGGTGCAGCGACGTCTCCTCCTTTCTTGATCCAGCAAGGGGGGAGGAGAGGTTGATGGAGATCCAACAGCACGACGGCGTGGTGGTGGATGTAGCGGCTCTCCGGCAAGGCTTCGCCGAGCTTCTGCGCGAGAGAGAGAGGTGTTGCAGGGGAGGAGGGAGGCGCCAAAGGCTGTAGTCTGCTGCCCTCCCTCCCCCCCTTTATATAGGCCCCCAAGGGGGGGTGCGCAGCCCTTGGAGATGGGATCTCCAAGGGGGGGCGGCGGCCAAGGGGGAAGGGGTTGCCTTGCCCCCCAAGGCAAGGGGAAACTCCCCCCCCCTAGGGTTCCCAACCCTAGGCGCATGGGGGGGAGGCCCAAAGTGGCGCCCCAGCCCATTAGGGGCTGGTTCCCCTCCACTTTCAGCCCACGGGGCCCTCCGGGACAGGTGGCCCCACCCGGTGGACCCCCGGGACCCTTCCGGTGGTCCCGGTACAATACCGATAACCCCCGAAACTTTCCCGGTGGCCAAAACTGGACTTCCTATATATAATTCTTCACCTCCGGACCATTCCGGAACCTCTCGTGACGTACGGGATCTCATCCGGGACTCCGAACAACTTTCGGGTTTCCGCATACATATATCTCTACAACCCTAGCGTCACCGGACCTTAAGTGTGTAGACCCTACGGGTTCGGGAGACATGCAGACATGACCGAGACGCCTCTCCGGTCAATAACCAACAGCGGGATCTGGATACCCATGTTGGCTCCCACATGTTCCACGATGATATCATCGGGTGAACCACGGTGTCGAGGATTCAATCAATCCGTATGCAATTCCCTTTGTCAATCGGTATGTTACTTGCCCGAGATTCGATCGTCGGTATCCCAATACCTTGTTCAATCTCGTTACCGGCAAGTCTCTTTACTCGTACCGCAATGCATGATCCCGTGACTAACGCCTTAGTCACATTGAGCTCATTATGATGATGCATTACCGAGTGGGCCCAGAGATACCTCTCCGTTTACACGGAGTGACAAATCCCAGTCTCGATCCGTGCCAACCCAACAAACACTTTCGGAGATACCCGTAATGCACCTTTATAGTCACCCAGTTACGTTGTGACGTTTGGCACACCCAAAGCACTCCTACGGTATCCGGGAGTTGCACGATCTCATGGTCTAAGGAAAAGATACTTGACATTGGAAAAGCTCTAGCAAACGAAACTACACGATCTTTTATGCTATGCTTAAGTTGGGTCTTGTCCATCACATCATTCTCCTAATGATGTGATCCCGTTATCAATGACATCCTATGTCCATAGTCAGGAAACCATGACTATCTGTTGATCAACGAGCTAGTCAACTAGAGGCTTACTAGGGACAGGTTGTGGTCTATGTATTCACACATGTATTACGATTTCCGGACAATACAATTATAGCATGAATAAAAGACTATTATCATGAACACAGAAATATAATAATAACCATTTATTATTGCCTCTAGGGCATATTTCCAACAGATCGTATCTTCTATACGACTCATGCTCGACCTTTCGGTCCTCCGTGTTCCGAGGCCATGTCTGTACATTCTAGGCTCGTCAAGTCAACCTAAGTGTATTGCGTGTGTTCCGAGGCCATGTCTGTACATGCTAGGCTCGTCAACACCCGTTGTATTCGAACGTTAGAATCTATCACACCCGATCATCACGTGGTGCTTCGAAACAACGAACCTTCGCAACGGTGCACAGTTAGGGTGAACACTTTCTTGAAATTATTATAAGGGATCATCTTACTTACTACCGTCGTTCTAAGCAAATAAGATGCAAAAACATGATAAACATCACATGCAATCAAATAGTGACATGATATGGCCAATATCATCATGCTCCTTTGATCTCCATCTTCGGGGCACCATGATCATCTTCGTCACCGGCATGACACCATGATCTCCATCATCATGATCTCCATCATTGTGTCTTCATGAAGTCGTCACGCCAACGATTACTTCTACTTCTATGGCTAACGCGTTTAGCAACGAAGTAAAGTAATTTACATGGCGTTATTCAATGACACGCAGGTCATACAAAATAATAAAGACAACTCCTATGGCTCCTGCCGGTTGTCATACTCATCGACATGCAAGTCGTGATTCCTATTACAAGAATATGATCAATCTCATACATCACATATATCATTCATCACATCTTCTGGCCATATCACATCACATAGCACTTGCTGCAAAAACAAGTTAGACGTCCTCTAATTGTTGTTGCAAGTTTTACGTGGTTTGTAGGTTTCTAGCAAGAACGATTTCTTACCTACGTATGACCACAACGTGATTTGCCAATTTCTATTTACCCTTCATAAGGACCCTTTTCATCGAATCCGTTCCGACTAAAGTAGGAGAGACAGACACCCGCTAGCCACCTTATGCAACTAGTGCATGTCAGTCGGTGGAACCTGTCTCACGTAAGCGTACGTGTAAGGTCGGTCCGGGCCACTTCATCCTACAATGCCGCCGAAACAAGAAACGACTAGTAGCGGCAAGAAGAATTGGCAACATCAACGCCCACAACTTCTTTGTGTTCTACTCGTGCATAGTAACTACGCATAGGCCTGGCTCATGATGCCACTGTTGGGAATCGTAGCATAATTTAAAATTTTCCTACGCTCACCAAGATGCATCTATGGAGTCTACTAGCAACGAGGGGAAAGGAGTGGATCTACATACCCTTGTAGATCGCGAGCGGAAGCGTTCCAATGAACGTGGATGACGGAGTCGTACTCGCCGTGATCCAAATCACCGATGACCGAGTGCCGAACGGACGGCACCTCCGCGTTCAACACACGTACGGTGCAGCAACGTCTCCTCCTTCTTGATCCAGCAAGGGGGAAGGAGAGGTTGATGGAGATCCAACAGCACGACGGCGTGGTGGTGGATGTAGCGGGTCTCCGGCAGGGCTTCGCCGAGCTTCTGCGAGAGAGAGAGAGGTGTTGCAGGGGAGGAGGGAGGCGCCCAAGGCTTAGATGTTGCTGCCCTCCCTTCCCCCCACTATATATAGGGCCAAGGGAGAGGGGGGGGCGCAGCTTTGCCCCTTCCTTCAAGGAAGGGTGCGGCCAGGGGGGAGTCCTTCCCCCCCAAGGCACCTCGGAGGTGCCTTCCCCCTTTAGGACTCTCCCTTGTTTCTTATCTCTTGCGCATGGGCCTCTTGGGGCTGGTGCCCTTGGCCCATATAGGCCAAGGCGCACCCCTTACAGCCCATGTGGCCCCCCGGGGCTGGTGGACCCCCTTGGTGGACCCCCGGACCCCTTTCGGCACTCCCGGTACAATACCGATAAAGCGCGAAACTTTTCCGGCGACCAAAATAAGACTTCCCATATATAAATCTTTACCTCCGGACCATTCCGGAACCTCTCGTGACGTCCGGGATCTCATCCGGGACTCCGAACAACTTTCGGGTTTCCGCATACATATATCTCTACACCCCTAGCGTCACCGGACCTTAAGTGTGTAGACCCTACGGGTTCGGGAGACATGCAGACATGACCGAGACGCCTCTCCGGTCAATAACCAACAGCGGGATCTGGATACCCATGTTGGCTCCCACATGTTCCACGATGATATCATCGGGTGAACCACGGTGTCGAGGATTCAATCAATCCGTATGCAATTCCCTTTGTCAATCGGTATGTTACTTGCCCGAGATTCGATCGTCGGTATCCCAATACCTTGTTCAATCTCGTTACCGGCAAGTCTCTTTACTCGTACCGCAATGCATGATCCCGTGACTAAAGCCTTAGTCACATTGAGCTCATTATGATGATGCATTACCGAGTGGGCCCAGAGATACCTCTCCGTTTACACGGAGTGACAAATCCCAGTCTCGATCCGTGCCAACCCAACAGACACTTTCGGAGATACCCGTAATGCACCTTTATAGTCACCCAGTTACGTTGTGACGTTTGGCACACCCAAAGCACTCCTACGGTATCCGGGAGTTGCACGATCTCATGGTCTAAGGAAAAGATACTTGACATTGGAAAAGCTCTAGCAAACGAAACTACACGATCTTTTATGATATGCTTAAGTTGGGTCTTGTCCATCACATCATTCTCCTAATGATGTGATCCCGTTATCAATGACATCCTATGTCCATAGTCAGGAAACCATGACTATCTGTTGATCAACGAGCTAGTCAACTAGAGGCTTACTAGGGACAGGTTGTGGTCTATGTATTCACACATGTATTACGATTTCCGGACAATACAATTATAGCATGAATAATAGACTATTATCATGAACACAGAAATATAATAATAACCATTTATTATTGCCTCTAGGGCATATTTCCAACAGTCTCCCACTTGCACTAGAGTCAATAATCTAGTTACATTGTGATGAATCGAACACCCATTGCGTCCTGGTGTTGATCATGTTTTGCCCTAGGGAGAGGTTTAGTCAACGGATCTGCTACATTCAGGTCCGTGTGTACTTTACAAATATCTATATCTCCATTTTGAACACTTTCACGAATGGAGTTGAAGCGACGCTTGATATGCCTGGTCTTCCTGTGAAACCTGGGCTCCTTCGCAAGGGCAATAGCTCCAGTGTTGTCACAGAAGAGAGTCATTGGGCCCGACGCATTGGGAATCACCCCTAGGTCAGTAATGAACTCCTTCATCCAGACTGCTACCTGTGCTGCCTCCGAGGCTGCCATGTATTCCGCTTCACATGTAGATCCCGCCACGACGCTTTGCTTGCAACTGCACCAGCTTACTGCTCCTCTATTCAAAATATACACGTATCCGGTCTGTGACTTTGAGTCATCCGGATCTGTGTCGAAGCTAGCGTCGACGTAACCCTTTACGACGAGCTCTTCGTCACCTCCATAGACGAGAAACATATCCTTAGTCCTCTTCAGGTACTTCAGGATATTCTTGACCGCTGTCCAGTGTTCCTTGCCGGGATTACTTTGGTACCTTCCTACCAAACTTACGGCAAGGTTTACATCAGGTCTGGTACACAGCATGGCATACATAATAGACCCTATGGCCGAGGCATAGGGGATGACACTCATCTCTTCTATATCTTCTGCCGTGGTCGGGCATTGAGCCGTGCTCAATTGCACACCTTGCAATACAGGCAAGAACCCCTTCTTGGACTGATCCATACTGAACTTCTTCAATATCTTGTCAAGGTATGTACTCTGTGAAAGACCAATGAGGCGTCTTGATCTATCTCTATAGATCTTGATGCCTAATATATAAGTAGCTTCTCCAAGGTCCTTCATTGAAAAACATTTATTCAAATAGGCCTTTATACTTTCCAAGAATTCTATATCATTTCCCATCAATAATATGTCATCCACATATAATATGAGAAATGCTACAGAGCTCCCACTCACTTTCTTGTAAACACAGGCTTCTCCATAAGTCTGTGTAAACCCAAACGCTTTGATCATCTCATCAAAGCGAATGTTCCAACTCCGAGATGCTTGCACCAGCCCATAGATTGAGCGCTGGAGCTTGCATACTTTGTTAGCATTCTTAGGATCGACAAAACCTTCCGGCTGCATCATATACAACTCTTCCTTAAGGAAGCCGTTAAGGAATGCCGTTTTGACGTCCATCTGCCATATCTCATAATCATAGTATGCGGCATTTGCTAACATGATTCGGACGGACTTCAGCTTCGCTACGGGTGAGAAAGTCTCATCGTAGTCAACCCCTTGAACTTGTCGATAACCCTTAGCGACAAGTCGAGCTTTGTAGATGGTCACATTACCATCTGCGTCCGTCTTCTTCTTAAAGATCCATTTGTTTTCTATGGCTCGCCGCTCATCGGGCAAGTCAGTCAAAGTCCATACTTTGTTTTCATACATGGATTCTATCTCGGATTTCATGGCTTCTAGCCATTTGTCGGAATCCGGGCCCGCCATCGCTTCTTCATAGTTCGAAGGTTCACCGTTGTCTAACAACATGATTTCCAGGACAGGGTTGCCGTACCACTCTGGTGCGGAACGTGTCCTTGTGGACCTACGAAGTTCAGTGGCAACTTGATCCGAAGCTTCATGATCATCATCATTAACTTCCTCCCCCGTCGGTGTAGGCACCACAGGAACATTTTCCCGCGCTGCGCTATTTTCCGACTCGGAAGGGGTGACTATCACCTCATCAAGTTCCACTTTCCTCCCACTCAATTCTTTCGAGAGAAACTCCTTCTCTAGAAAGGACCCGTTCTTGGCAACGAAGATCTTGCCTTCGGATCTGAGGTAGAAGGTGTACCCAATAGTTTCCTTAGGGTATCCTATGAAGACGCATTTTCCCGATTTGGGTTCGAGCTTTTCAGGTTGAAGTTTCTTGACATAAGCATCGCATCCCCAAACTTTTAGAAACGACAGCTTAGGTTTCTTCCCAAACCATAATTCATACGGTGTCGTCTCAACGGATTTAGACGGTGCCCTATTTAAAGTGAATGCGGCAGTCTCTAAAGCATAACCCCAAAATGAGAGCGGTAAATCGGTAAGAGACATCATAGATCGCACCATATCCAATAGAGTGCGATTACGACGTTCGGACACACCATTTCTCTGAGGTGTTCCAGGCGGCGTGAGTTGTGAAACTATTCCACATTTCCTTAAGTGTGTACCAAATTCGTGACTTAAATATTCTCCACCACGATCTGATCGTAAGAATTTTATTTTCCTGTCACGTTGATTCTCGACTTCACTCTGAAATTCCTTGAACTTTTCAAAGGTTTCAGACTTGTGTTTCATTAGGTAGACATACCCATATCTACTTAAATCATCAGTGAGAGTGAGAACATAACGATATCCTCCGCGAGCCTCAACGCTCATTGGACCGCACACATCGGTATGTATGATTTCCAATAAGTTGGTCGCTCGCTCCATTGTTCCGGAGAACGGAGTCTTGGTCATCTTACCCATGAGGCATGGTTCGCACGTGTCAAATGATTCATAATCAAGAGACTCCAAAAGTCCATCTGCATGGAGCTTCTTCATGCGCTTGACACGAATGTGACCAAGGCGGCAGTGCCACAAGTATGTGGGACTATCGTTATCAACTTTACATCTTTTGGTATTCACACTATGAACATGTGTAGCATCACGTTCGAGATTCATCAAGAATAAACCATTGACCAGCGGGGCATGACCATAAAACATATCTCTCAAATAAATAGAACAACCATTATTCTCAGATTTAAATGAGTAGCCATCTCGAATTAAACGAGATCCAGATACAATGTTCATGCTCAAAGCTGGCACTAAATAACAATTATTGAGGTTTATAACTAATCCCGTGGGTAGATGCAGAGGTAGCGTGCCGACGGTGATCACATCGACCTTGGAACCATTCCCGACGCGCATCGTCACCTCGTCTTTTGCCAGTCTCCGTTTATTCCGTAGTTCCTGATTTGAGTTACAAATATGAGCAACCGCACCGGTATCAAATACCCAGGAGCTACTGCGAGTACTGGTAAGGTACACATCAATTACTTGTATATCACATATACCTTGGGTGTTGCCGACCTTCTTCTTGTCCGCTAAATATTTGGGGCAGTTCCGCTTCCAGTGACCACTTCCCTTGCAATAAAAGCACTCAGTCTCGGGCTTGGGTCCATTCTTTGACTTCTTCCCGGTAACTGGCTTACCGGGCGCGGCAACTCCCTTGCCGTCCTTCTTGAAGTTCTTCTTACCCTTGCCCTTCTTGAACTTAGTGGTTTTATTCACCATCAACACTTGATGTTCTTTTCTGATCTCTACCTCAGCTGATTTCAGCATTGAATACACCTCGGGAATCGTCTTTTCCATCCCCTGCATATTGTAGTTCATCACAAAGCTCTTGTAGCTTGGTGGAAGCGACTGGAGGATTCTGTCAATGACCGCGTCATCCGGGAGATTAACTCCCAGCTGAGACAAGCGGTTGTGCAACCCAGACATTCTGAGTATGTGCTCACTAACAGAACTGTTCTCCTCCATTTTACAGCTGAAGAACTTGTCGGAGACATCATATCTCTCGACCCGGGCATGAGCTTGAAAAACCAGTTTCAGCTCCTCGAACATCTCATATGCTCCATGTTTCTCAAAACGCTTTTGGAGACCCGGTTCTAAGCTGTAAAGCATGCCGCACTGAACGAGGGAGTAATCATCAGCACGCTGCTGCCAAGCGTTCATAACGTCTTGGTTCTCAGGGATTGGTGCTTCACCTAGCGGTGCTTCTAAGACATAATCTTTCTTGGCTGCTATGAGGATGATCCTCAGGTTCCGGACCCAGTCCGTATAGTTGCTGCCATCATCTTTCAGCTTGGTTTTCTCTAGGAACGCGTTGAAATTGAGGACAACGTGGGCCATTTGATCTACAATACATAGTTTAAAGATTTAGACTAAGTTCATGATAATTAAGTTCATATAATCAAATTATTTAATGAACTCCCACTCAGATAGACATCCCTCTAGTCATCTAAGTGAAACACGATCCGAACTCAACTAGGCCGTGTCCGATCATCACGTGAGACGGACTAGTCAAGATCGGTGAACATCTCCATGTTGATCGTATCTTCTATACGACTCATGCTCGACCTTTCGGTCCTCCGTGTTCCGAGGCCATGTCTGTACATGCTAGGCTCGTCAAGTCAACCTAAGTGTATTGCGTGTGTTCCGAGGCCATGTCTGTACATGCTAGGCTCGTCAACACCCGTTGTATTCGAACGTAAGAATCTATCACACCCGATCATCACGTGGTGCTTCGAAACGACGAACCTTCGCAACGGTGCACAGTTAGGGTGAACACTTTCTTGAAATTATTATAAGGGATCATCCTATTTGCTACCGTCGTTCTAAGCAAATAAGATGCAAAAACATGATAAACATCACATGCAATCGAATAGTGACATGATATGGCCAATATCATCATACTCCTTTGATCTCCATCTTCGGGGCACCATGATCATCTTCGTCACCGGCATGACACCATGATCTCCATCATCATGATCTCCATCATTGTGTCTTCATGAAGTTGTCACGCCAACGATTACTTCTACTTCTATGGCTAACCGTTTAGCAACAAAGTAAAGTACATTACATGGCGTTATTCAAATGACACGCAGGTCATGCAAAATAATAAAGACAACTCCTATGGCTCCTGCCGGTTGTCATACTCATCGACATGCAAGTCGTGATTCCTATTACAAGAATATGATCAATCTCATACATCACATATATCATTCATCACATCTTCTGGCCATATCATATCACATATATCACTTGCTGCAAAAACAAGTTAGACGTCCTCTAATTGTTGTTGCAAGTTTTTACGTGGTTTGTAGGTTTCTAGCAAGAACGATTTCTTACCTACGTATGACCACAACGTGATTTGCCAATTTCTATTTACCCTTCATAAGGACCCTTTTCATCGAATCCGTTCCGACTAAAGTAGGAGAGACAGACACCCGCTAGCCACCTTATGCAACTAGTGCATGTCAGTCGGTGGAACCTGTCTCACGTAAGCGTACGTGTAAGGTCGGTCCGGGCCGCTTCATCCTACAATGCCGCCGAAACAAGAAACGACTAGTAGCGGCAAGAAGAATTGGCAACATCAACGCCCACAACTTCTTTGTGTTCTACTCGTGCATAGTAACTACGCATAGGCCTGGCTCATGATGCCACTGTTGGGAATCGTAGCATAATATAAAATTTTCCTACGCTCACCAAGATGCATCTATGGAGTCTACTAGCAACGAGGGGAAAGGAGTGGATCTACGTACCCTTGTAGATCGCGAGCGGAAGCGTTCCAATGAACGTGGATGACGGAGTCGTACTCGCCGTGATCCAAATCACCGATGACCGAGTGCCGAACGGACGGCACCTCCGCGTTCAACACACGTACGGTGCAGCGACGTCTCCTCCTTTCTTGATCCAGCAAGGGGGGAGGAGAGGTTGATGGAGATCCAACAGCACGACGGCGTGGTGGTGGATGTAGCGGCTCTCTGGCAGGGCTTCGCCGAGCTTCTGCGCGCGAGAGAGAGGTGTTGCAGGGGAGGAGGGAGGCGCCAAAGGCTGTGTGTTTGCTGCCCTCCCTCCCCCCCACTATTTATAGGACCCCTTGGGAGGGGGGAGCCGGCCAAAACCCATCTAGGGTTGGGGGGGCGGCGGCCAAGGGGGGGAAGGGGTTGCCTTGCCCCCCAAGGCAAGGGGGAACTCCCCCCCCTAGGGTTCCCAACCCTAGGCGCATGGGGGGGAGGCCCAAAGTGGCGCCCCAGCCCATTAGGGGCTGGTTCCCCTCCACTTTCAGCCCACGGGGCCCTCCGGGACAGGTGGCCCCACCCGGTGGACCCCCGGGACCCTTCCGGTGGTCCCGGTACAATACCGATAACCCCCGAAACTTTCCCGGTGGCCAAAACTGGACTTCCTATATATAATTCTTCACCTCCGGACCATTCCGGAACCTCTCGTGATGTCCGGGATCTCATCCGGGACTCCGAACAACTTTCGGGTTTCCGCATACATATATCTCTACAACCCTAGCGTCACCGGACCTTAAGTGTGTAGACCCTACGGGTTCGGGAGACATGCAGACATGACCGAGACGCCTCTCCGGTCAATAACCAACAGCGGGATCTGGATACCCATGTTGGCTCCCACATGTTCCACGATGATATCATCGGGTGAACCACGGTGTCGAGGATTCAATCAATCCGTATGCAATTCCCTTTGTCAATCGGTATGTTACTTGCCCGAGATTCGATCGTCGGTATCCCAATACCTAGTTCAATCTCGTTATCGGCAAGTCTCTTTACTCGTACCGCAATGCATGATCCCGTGACTAACGCCTTAGTCACATTGAGCTCATTATGATGATGCATTACCGAGTGGGCCCAGAGATACCTCTCCGTCACACGGAGTGACAAATCCCAGTCTCGATCCGTGCCAACCCAACAGACACTTTCGGAGATACCCGTAATGCACCTTTATAGTCACCCAGTTACGTTGTGACGTTTGGCACACCCAAAGCACTCCTACGGTATCCGGGAGTTGCACGATCTCATGGTCTAAGGAAAAGATACTTGACATTGGAAAAGCTCTAGCAAACGAAACTACACGATCTTTTATGCTATGCTTAAGTTGGGTCTTGTCCATCACATCATTCTCCTAATGATGTGATCCCGTTATCAATGACATCCTATGTCCATAGTCAGGAAACCATGACTATCTGTTGATCAATGAGCTAGTCAACTAGAGGCTTACTAGGGACAGGTTGTGGTCTATGTATTCACACATGTATTACGATTTCCGGACAATACAATTATAGCATGAATAATAGACTATTATCATGAACACAGAAATATAATAATAACCATTTATTATTGCCTCTAGGGCATATTTCCAACACCAACAATGGGCCTCCTCAAGTGCCCTAGGTCTTAGTGAGCAAGCAAGTTGGATGCACACCCACTTAGTTTCTTTTGTTGAGCTTTCATACATTTATAGCTCTAGTGCATCCGTTGCATGGCAATCCCTACTCCTTGCATTAACATCACTCGATGGGCATCTCCATAGCTCATTGATTAGCCTAGTTGATGTGAGACTTTCTCCTTTTTTGTCTTCTCCACATAACCCCCATCATCATATTCTATTCCACCCGTAGTGCTATGTCCATGGCTCGCGCTCATGTATTGCGTGAAGATTGAAAAAGTTTGAGATTACTAAAGTATGAAACAATTGCTTGGCTTGTCATCGGGGCTGTGCATGATGAGAGCATTCTTGTGTGACGAAAATGGAGCATGACTAAACTATATGATTTTGTAGGGATGAACTTTCTTTGGCCATGTTATTTTGAGAGGACATAATTGCTTAGTTAGTATGCTTGAAGTATTATTATTTTTATGTCAATATGAACTTTTATCTTGAATCTTGCGGATCTGAATATTCATACCACAATTAAGAAGAATTACATTGAAATAATGCCAAGTAGCACTCCGCATCAAAAATTCTGTTTTTATCATTTACCTACTCAAGGACGAGCAGGAACTAAGCTTGGGGATGCTTGATACGTCTCCAACATATCTATAATTTTTTATTGCTCCATGCTATATTATATTCTGTTTTGGACATTATTGGGCTTTATTATTCACTTTTATATTATTTTTGGGACTAACCTATTAACCGGAGGCCCAGCCCAGAATTGCTGTTTTTTTGCCTATTTCAGAGTTTCGCAGAAAAAGAATATCAAACGGAGTCCAAACGGAATGAAACCTTCGGGAACGTGATTTTCGGAACAAACATGATCCAAGAGACTTGGACCCTACGCCAAGAAACAAAAGAGGAAGCCATGAGGTAGGGGCGCGCCTACCCCCTAGGGCACGCCCTCCACCCTCGTGGGCCCCCTGTTGCTCCACCGACATACTTCTTCCTCCTATATATACCTACGTACCCCCAAACGATCAGATACGGAGCCAAAAACCTAATTCCAACACCGCAACCTTCTGTACCCACGAGATCCCATCTTGGGGCCTGTTCCGGCTCCGCCGGAGGGGGCATCCATCACGGAGGGCTTCTACATCAACACCATAGCCTCTCCGATGAAGTGTGAGTAGTTTACCTCAGACCTTTGGGTCCATAGTTATTAGCTAGATGGCTTCTTCTCTCTTTTTGGATCTCAATACAATGTTCTCCCCCTCCCTCATGGAGATCTATTCGATGTAATCTTCTTTTTGCGGTGTGTTTGTTGAGACCGATGAATTGTGGGTTTATGATCAAGTTTATCTATGAACAATATTTGAATCTTCTGAATTCTTTTATGTATGATTGGTTATCTTTGCAAGTCTCTTCGAATTATCAGTTTGGTTTGGCCTACTAGATTGACCTTTCTTGCAATGGGAGAAGTGCTTAGCTTTGGGTTCAATCTTGCAGTGTCCTTTCCCAGTGACAGTAGGGGCAGCAAGGCACATATAGTATTGTTGCCATCGAGGATAACAAGATGGGGTTTTTATCATATTGCATGAATTTATCCCTCTACATCATGTCATCTTGCTTAAGGCGTTACTCTGTTCTTATGAACTTAATACTCTAGATGCATGCTGGATAGCGGTCGATGTGTGGAGTAATAGTAGTAGATGCAGGCAGGAGTCGGTCTACTTGTCTTGGTGTTCTTTCCGTTAATCTCTGGAAGCATATTTCAGCTTCATCCGGTGTTCTTCCCTAAAAACAGAACCAACACAACTATCCAGGTAAGCTCTGGAAGCATCGGTTAGTCCATTATAAAAGATATCAAGTATTTCATTTTTCTTAAGAGGATGATCAGGCAAAGCATTAAGTAATTGGAGAAGCCTCCCCCAAGCTTGTGGGAGATTCTCTTCTTCAATTTGCACAAAATTATATATTTCCCTTAAAGCAGCTTGTTTCTTATGAGCAGGGAAATATCTAGCAGAGAAGTAATAAATCACATCCTGGGGACTACGCACACAACCAGGATCAAGAGAATTAAACCATATCTTGGCATCACCCTTTAATGAGAACGGAAATATTTTAAGGATACAGAAGTAGCGAGATCTCTCATCATTAGTGAACAGGGTGGCTATATCATTTAATTTAGTAAGATGTGCCACAACAGTTTCAGATTCGTAGCCATGAAAAGGATTAGATTCAACCAAAGTAATTATATCAGGATCAACAGAGAATTCATAATCCTTATCAGTAACACAGATAGGTGAAGTAGCAAAAGCGGGATCAGGTTTCATTCTAGCATTAAGGGATTGCTGCTTCCATTTAGCTAATAATTTCTTAGCATCATTTCTATCTTTGCAGGAAAAAATTTCATTAGCAATTGCTTCATCCATAACATAGCCCTCAGGCACAAAAGGCATTTCATACTTATTAGGGGAAGAGTCTTCATCATCACTTTCATAAATATTATCTATAATTTCATTCTCTCTAACCCTAGCAAGTTGTTCATCAAGAAATTCACCAAGTGGCACAGTAGTATCAAGCATAGAAGTAGTTTCATCATAAGTATCATGCATAGCAGAAGTGGCATCATCAATAACATGCGACATATCAGAACGAATAGCAGAAGCAGGTTTAGGTGTCGCAAGCTTACTCAAAAGAGAAGGTGAATCAAGTGCAGAGCTAGATGGCAGTTCCTTACCTCCCCTCGTAGTTGAGGGATAAATTGTTGTCTTAGCGTCTTTCAAGTTCTTCATAGTGACCAGCAGATATAAATCCCAAGTGACTCAAAGAGTAGAGCTATGCTCCCCGGCAACGGCACCAGAAAATAGTCTTGATAACCCACGAGTGTAGGGGATCGCAACAGTTTTCGAGGGTAGAGTATTCAACCCAAATTTATTGATTCGACACAAGGGGAGCCAAAGAATATTCTCAAGTATTAGCAGCTGAGTTGTCAATTCAACCACACCTGGATAACTTAGTATCTGCAGAAAAGTATTTAGTAGCAAAGTAATATGATAGTAGTGGTAACGGTAACAAAAGTAATGGTAGCAAAAGTAATATTTTTGATGTTTTGTAGTGATTGTAACAGTAGCAACGGAAAAGTAAATAAGCGAAGAACAATATATGAAAAGCTCGTAGGCATTGGATAGGTGATGGAGAATTATGCCGGATGCGGTTCATCATGTAACAATCATAACATAGGGTGACACAGAACTAGCTCCAATTCATCAATGTAATGTAGGCATGTATTCCGAATATAGTCATACGTGCTTATGGAAAAGAACTTGCATGACATCTTTTGTCCTACCCTCCCGTGGCAGCGGGGTCCGAATGGAAACTAAGGGATATTAAGGCCTCCTTTTAATAGAGTACCGGAACAAAGCATTAACACATAGTGAATACATGAACTCCTCAAACTATGGTCGTCACCGGGAGTGGTCCCGATTATTGTCACTTCGGGGTTGCCGGATCATAACACATAGTAGGTGACTATAGACTTGCAAGATAGGATCAAGAACTCACATATATTCATGAAAACATAATAGGTTCATATCTGAAATCATGGCACTCGGGCCCTAGTGACAAGCATTAAGCATAGCAAAGTCATAGCAACATCAATCTCAGAACATAGTGGATACTAGGGATCAAACCCTAACAAAACTAAATCGATTACATGATAGATCTCATCCAACCCATCACCGTCCAGCAAGCCTACGATGGAATTACTCACACACGGCGGTGAGCATCATGAAATTGGTGATGGAGGATGGTTGATGATGACGACGGCGACGAATCCCCCTCTCTGGAGCCCCGAACGGACTCCAAATCAGCCCTCCCGAGAGGTTTTAGGGCTTGGCGGCGGCTCCGTATCGTAAAACGCGATGAATCCTTCTCTCTGATTTTTTTCTCCCCGAAAGTGAATATATGGAGTTGGAGTTGAGGTCGGTGGAGCGTCAGGGGGCCCACGAGGTAGGGGGGCGCGCCCTCCACCCTCGTGGACAGGGTGTGGGCCCCCTGACGTGGATTTTTCTTCAGGTATTTTTCTTATTTTCCAAATAGATGTTCCGTGGAGTTTCAGGTCATTCCGAGAACTTTTGTTTCTGCAATAAATAACACCATGGAAAGTCTGCTGAAAACAGCGTCAGTCCGGGTTAGTTCCATTCAAATCATGCAAGTTAGAGTCCAAAACAAGGGCAAAAGTGTTTGGAAAAGTAGATACGACGGAGACGTATCAGCCGGCCCAATGTCTTGAAAGGCTCAGGGACTCGGGTTAGGCTACCCGTGGCCCATTACTCCGACACATGGCTGATCGAATGGCGCCTGCCTATGAGAAGCGGGACACGTGGCGGCATGTTGGTCTAACGACTACTGTTTGAATAGTGAAATAATTTGCGTTAACGTGACAATTCTTTGTTCCAAAATACCTATGTTAACTATTGATGGAGTTGATGTGTGCAACTTTTCATAAGATGCTTGTCACAAATTGGACAAAAAAATACCATGGCCTATTTGTGCCATATCATGAGACCGTGCCCAGTTTCATGAATTTCAGACGAGTTTTGGATTTTTTTAGAATTTAAAAGGAATCACCCAATAGCGTACGGCGGCACTACGTAGTAATACTAGGCACGAACCAACGAAGCTCTATGCTATACTTATCATTGTAATAAAAGACACCCTAGTGTACTAGGCAAGGAGTTGACGGGTGACCTTGGGTAGCGGCGACTGAGGGACTTGAACGTGTTGGGCATGGTAGGTGGGGTGGGGGAGTTACTAAAGTATCAATCTATTATTAAGGGGTGCTAGTTATTATGGACCGGGGACATAAGGGAAATTTCGTAGGGCTGGAATTCGGGCCGCCAGATATTTTAATTCGAAATGCAGAGGCTCGAGTGGAGGCGTGTCGTTTTTTTATTGTCGTTCTTTTGGTTGAGGTTTGCTAATGTGCGTACCATGCATGCCACCACTGACGGTGTCCTGGATTAGGGGTGCACACCACGCCGGTCCACCGTTCATGGGCCGGACCAAGGAACCACAAGTAGTTGAAGAATGGGCCCCGTAGGCCCTGGCCGTCGGCGTGATCAAGATGGAGTTCTCCGAAGACTTGGCGTATACTTTAAGGCATTTGAATGATTGGCATGATTATCCTTATGTTGTAACCGACCATGTGTAAACCCTAGATACCCTCGGTGCCAATATAAGCTTAGAACTCATATGTACGATCTCAAGGTAGATCATAATGTACTTTGTACCCCATCCACAGTCAATATAATAAGAGCAGGACGTAGGGTTTTACCTCTTCGAGAGGGCCCGAACCTAGGTAAATATTGTGTCCCTATTCTTCCTATTACCACCTTGCTCAAATCACCAGCTCGGGACCCCCTAATACGTCTCCAACGTATCTATATTTTTTTATTGTTCCATACTATTATAGTATAATCTTGGATGTTTTATATACATTTACAAGCAACTTTATATTATTTTTTGGGACTAGCCTATTAACTTAGTGCCCAGTACCAGTTGTTGTTTTTTTGCATGTTTTTGGCTTTTCAGAAAATCAATATCAAACGAAGTCCGAACAGAGAAAAAACTTTGGATTAATTTTTTCTATACCAGAAGAGACCCTAGAAGGTTCGGGAGAAGGCCAGAGGAGCCACGAGGGAGCGACAAACCCTAGGGGCGTGCCCCAGGGGGTGGCGCGGGCCCCAGGTTTGTGGGCATATCAAACCCTAATTCCACCTCTATAAAGACTCAAATATTCCCCTGACATCAAGGAGTCCACGAAATACTTTTTTCACCGCCGCAAGCCTCTGTTCTCGGGAGATCCCATCTGGGGAACTTTCTGACACTCTACCGGAGAGGGAACCGATTATGGAGGGGTTCTTCATCAGCCTTGTTGCCCCTTCGATGATGCGTGAGTAGTTTACCACAGACCTACGGGTCCATAGTTAGTAGCTAGATGGTTTGTTCTCTCTTTTTTTTATCTTCAATACAATGTTCTCCTTGGTGTTCTTGGAGATCTATTTGATGTAATGACTTTTTGCGGTGTGTTTGTTGGGATCCGATGAATTGTGAGTTTATGATCAAATCTATCCATGAATATTATTTGGGTTTTCTCTGAACTCTTTTATGCATGCTTAATATAGCTTCGTATTTCTTCTCTGATTTATTGGTTTGGTTTGGCCAACTAGATTGATTTATCTTTCCATGGGAAGAGGTGCCTTGTAATGGGTTCTATCTTGCGGTGTTCAATCTTAGTGACAAAAAGGGACGTGACAGGTATGTATCATTGCTATTAAGGGTAAAAAGATGGGTTTTATTCATACGTGTTTATCTTGTCTACATCATGTCATCTTGCTTAAAGCATTACTTTGTTTTTCCATGAATTTAATACATTATATGCATGCTGGATAGCGGCCAATGTGTGGAGTAAAAATAGTAGTAGACGCAGAATCGTTTCGGTCTACTAATCTCAGACATGATGCCTATGTATGATCATTACCTTGGATATCGTCATAATTATTTGTTTTTCTATCAATTTTCCAACGGTAATTTGTTTACCCACCATATGCTATTTTCTCGAGAGAAGCCTCTAGTGAAAACTATGGCCATCGGGTATATCTTTTAGCATATATTAAAACTAAAAATAACTTGCTGCAACTTTCCTTTATTTATTTTATTTTATATTTTTGTCATATCTATCTATCAAAACTTATACAATTTAATCTTGTGCATAACCGTTGAGGGATTGACAACCCCTCTACGTGTTGGGTTTACATAGTGTTGCTTCGTTCTCCTACTGGATAGATAACCTTGGTTTCATAACTGAGGGAATACTTATCTCTACTGTACTACATGATCCTCTCCTCTTTGAGGAAATCCCAACGCACAGGAAGAATTTGTGGCGCCGTTGCCGGGGAGACATGATCAACATCTATCAAGTACCTACGCATAAACTTTCATCTCCTTGCATTTACTTTATTGCCATTTGCCTCTTATTTTTATCTCCCCCACTTCTAAAAAGTTTTAAAAAATACAAAAATATTTTTTTATTTGCCTTTTTGCTTGTTTGCTTGTTTGCTTGCTTTGCCTTCATGTCAACACTCAAAAACAGAAAAATAAATAACAAAAATTAAGATGGATCCTCATCCTCTTGCTAATCCTTTTAAAAGATCCAATTACGATGAACCAATTGCTAGTGAGTTGAGTGCACTGGATTATCTCTATGAAGTTTTGCTGGAAGTTCGTGAATCTTAAAATTGTGATGAAGTGTTCGAGAAAGAAATTTATAAAGTGATTCATGATAGGCCCTTGAATGAAAAACATGATTGCAATGATGTCATTATAAGTTCTATTCATGTCAATTGTGCTAATGATATGCAAAACTACAAGCTTGGGGATGATAAATTTGTTATGTCCACTACTTATTGCAATGATCATGATTGGGGTGATAATGCTTCTTATGATCTTGATAATTTATTTAATCCTCATGATGAATATGATATTGATAATAATTTTTGCAATAATATTGAAAGTGGGTTTAGAAGAGTGTCAACTTTATAAAATATGAACCCCACATACTCGGAGAGTGTTCAATCTTGTGAAAATTTACAAAAGTGGGTTGGGAGAGGTCGTGCCTTTAGTTGATGTTAATCGCACTATCTTGGAAGATTATAAGACTTATGCATGTGGATCATGAAGTGAAAATTTTATATGGTAGCTATATTGTTGAATTTGAATATGATCCCACATGTAATTATTATGACAGAGGAAAATATGGTTGTAGAAATTTTTATGTTACTAAATTACCTCTCTTCATGTTGAGATTGCTATTCTTTCTTTCTCCTTTCTTGCATATGCTAGGTTTTTCTTGTCTTGATAATTTGTACTCTTATAAAATGCCTATGCATAGGGAGTATGTTAGACTTAAATGTGTTTGTCACATGATTTATCATGCTCTCTTTGTGTTTCATCTATTATCTTTCAAGTGAGCATCATTGAAATCTCAAGCCTATCTTAATGGCTATAAAGAAAAGGCTTGTTGGGAGACAACCCAATAGTTCTTTTTCTGCTTTCTTGTGTTCACGCAAATATGCTACTGTTATGATTGTGTTTTTATATTTTAATTAGTGTTTGTGCCAAGTAAAGCCTTTAGGATGATGGTGGATGATAGTTGATTTGATTCTGAGAAAAAACAGAAACTTTTTCGTCCAGTACTGGAATTTTGTAAATTCACAGGAACGTGATAAAATTTTGATTTTTTACACATAATTGATATAGAAATTTCCCAAGTCGTCCTTATGTTTCAGAATATTTAGAGTTATAGAAGTATGGTCAATGTCCAGATTGTTATAGACTGTTCTGTTTTTGACAGATTCTATTTTCATTGCATTGTGTGTTTATTTTGATGAATCTGTGAATTGTATCGGGAGTATAAGCCATGGTAAAGTTAGAATACAGTAGGTATAATGCAATAACAAAATGTGAATGGGTTTGCAACAGCACTTAAAGTAGTGATTTGCTTTATTATACTAATGGATCTCACGAAGGTTTTGTTAAGTTTTGTGTCTGTTCGAACAATTTTTTTAGTTTAAGCAATTTTTTAGGTGGGTTCGAGCGATATATTCACGCTGACATTGCACGGTTGACGTGCCTGCGTTCTGTGTGGTATTCATATTGCACGCTCCACTTGTTTTGTTTTAAATGATATATCAAATTATGATGTCACAACTGGTAGTCCAGACTTTAATTTCTAATCGGACGTGGCACTTGACAAGATGAACTTGCTTTATTCAATATACCCACACAAACGAAATGTATGTGCATTGCAAACCAATTGGGATCACCTTACATATGCAATGTACATCCCAACACATGAACATTTACCCATCAATAGTACATAAGAAAAAAATAAAATGTCAAATGCACATACTTTTGTGAACATTCACCTATGATGGCACCTTTCCGCATGCTCGTGGTATAAGCTCAGAGTATGACGTTACAACCGGTCATACACACTACAATGTGTAAACAGTACACTTCACATGATAAATGAACAAAATGATTGTGCATTTCAAAACCTCTTGGGTTCACCTTGAATATGTCAGGAACATGGTACCACATGAACACATATTGCCATGATCAGAATTATAGAAGCAAACAAAATGTCAAATATAGATAGTTTTATCACCAACAACTATGGCCGATATATGATACTGATACATCCATTTTGCATCATGCTTTTATATTGATATTTAATGCATTACGGGCTATTATTACACATTATATCACAATACTTATGCCTATTCTCTCTTATTTTACAAGGTTTACATGAAGAAGGAGAATGCCGGCAGCTGGAATTCTGGACTGGAAAAGGAGCAAATATTAGAGAACTATCCTGCACAACTCCAAAAGTCCTGAAACTTCACGGAGATTATTTTTTGAGTATATAAAAAATATCGGGCGAAGAAAGAACCAGAGGGGGCCCACCAGCCAGCCACAAGGGTGGAGGGCGCGCCCTACCCCCTGGGTGCGCCCCCGACCTTGTGGGCCCCATGGCAGGCCTCCGGTGCCCATCTTCTGCTATATGGTGTATTTTACCCTGGAAAAAATCACAAGGAAGCTTTCGGGACGAGACGCCGCCGTCTCGAGGCGGAACCTGGGCAGAACCAATCTAGGGCTCCGGTGGAGTTGTTCTGCCGGGGAAACATCCCACCCGGAGGGGGAAATCATCGACATCGTCATCACCATCGATCCTCTCATCGAGGGAGGGTAAATCTCCATCAACATCTTCACCAGAACCATCTCCTCACAAACCCTGGTTCATCTCTTGTATTCAATCTTGGTTCCAAAACCTTAGATTGGTACCTGTGGGTTGCTAGTAGTGTTCATTACTCCTTGTAGTTGATGCTACTTGGTTTATTCGGTGGAAGATCATATGTTCAGATCCTTAATGATAATTAATACTCCTCTGATTATGATTATGAATATGCTTTGTGAGCAGTTATGTTTGTTCCCGAGGACATGGGAGAAGTCTTGTTATAAGTAGTCATGTGAATTTGGTATTCGTTCGATATTTTGATGAGATGTATGTTGTCTCTCCTCTCGTGGTGTTATGTGAACGTCGACTACATGACACTTCACCAATATTTGGGCCTAGGGGAAGGCACTGGGAAGTAATAAATAGATGATGGGTTGCTAGAGTGACATAAGCTTAAACCCTAGTTTATGCGTTGCTTCGTAAGGGGCTGATTTGGATCCATATGTTTCATGCTATGGTTAGGTTTACCTTAATTCTTCTTTCGTAGTTGCGGATGCTTGCGAGAGGGGTTAATCATAAGTGGGAGGCTTGTCCAAGGAAGGGCAGCACCCAAGCACCAGTCCACCCACATATCAAATTATCAAAGTAATGAACGTGAATTACATGAGCATGATGAAAACTAGCTTGACAACAATTCCCATGTGTCCTCGGGAGCGCTTTGCTTTATATAAGAGTTTGTCCAGGCTTGTCCTTTGCTACAAAAAGGATTGGGCCACCTTGCTGCACCTTAGTTACTTTATTTACTTGTTACCCGTTACCGATAATTTCAGTGCTTGCAGAGAATACCTTGCTGAAAACTGCTTGTCATTTCCTTCTGCTCCTCGTTGGGTTCGACACTCTTACTTATCGAAAGGACTATGATAGATCCCCTATACTTGTGGGTCATCAAGACTCTTTTCTGGCGCCATTGCCGGGGAGTGAAGCGCCTTTGGTAAGTGGAATTTGGTAAGGAAACATTCCATGTGGTGTTTTGCTTGATTGTCTTCAGTTCTTGACCACCACCAGGGTCGGAGCACAGAATGTTTGGCGCTCTCAATGAATGTATTTTCTTGGAAGAGAGAAATGGTTTGGTCTAAAGTAAGACTAAACAACCTCTTAAACCGTGGTTGCTTGCTATATGTAGCTAATGGGTAGTGATATGTTTTTCTTGTTATCTTTTTTGGTCTTTATATCAGATAAGTATAATTCATAAGCTATTCTCATGCAATGAGTATCAGTTTTATGTATTTATTAGAGATATATTTGGGTCACGTGTATTTGATAGTCCAGGATTTGTAATGCGTCTCCTACCTTATCTCCAGGAGAGGAATTTTGCCCTCCAAGTCTTGTACTCAATATATATACTTGCCCTTGAGGCTCAATAAAACATCCATCATATTCCGTCAGTCCCTCTATCCCTTCTAACATGGTATCATCCTAACCAATCCAACCCTAGCCGCCACCCGCCGCTTCTGCTCCGCGCCGCCCCCGGGGCGATCGGCTTCCATGACCGCCATCGGGGGCCGCATTGCCCATACATAGGGTTCGTCCGCCGGTCGTGTTGACCGGCTGTCCTAGAGAGTCTTTTTCCGATCCCTTGATCCGGGTTTTTCTCACTCCCGCCGGTCGCATTGATCGGCGTTTACTTTTGGGTTTTTTGATCTAAGATTGGTTTGCGTCGCCCACCACTGCCAATGACCCTCGCGCGCCTCTACTTTGACATCAGCGCGTCCAACCGGCCTCCACTCAACCCGACAGCCTCGCGCGACACCCTGGCCCTCCTGGTCGGATCTCTGCGCGTCTACTACCCGTTGCCCTGCGCCGTCCATGCCCTGCTCCGACCGGGACTTCTTCATCATCGACCGCCTCCGCTATGTCTGTGCGGCCGCCTCACCGGCCCCATTGCCGGCTGCCTTGGGCTCATCGGCTGGGCCAGGCTCGCTGGCTGCATTGGCTCACTGGCTGGGTCAACCTTGTTGGCTGCCTTGGGTCGGCTGCGCCATTGTTGCTGGCTTCATCTCGGGACTTAGCTGCCACCCAGCCTCCACTGAGTGGCGTCCTCGAGCTTGCGCATGATCGGATTGATCACCTGCCCGCCCGCGATCCGCCTCATCAATGCCATGCGACTGATCTAGCACGTCGGTTGCGCGCTGATGCGCCTTGAAGCTATGTCGGTATGTCCCCAAAGAGGAAGGGATGATGCAGTACATCGATGGTAGGTATTTCCCTCAGTGATGAAACCAAGCTTATCGAACCAGTAGGAGGACCAAGCAACAATAGGTAAACAGCACCTGCACACAAATAACAAATACTCGCAACCCGACATATTAAAGGGGTTGTCAATCCCTTTCGGGTAACGGCGCCAAAAATTGGCAAAACGGACGTGAATAAATCATAGTAGATTGATAGATCGAATGCCAAATAAAATAAATAAGAATAAATTGCAGCAAGGTATTTTTGTACTTTTGGTTTAATAGATCTGAAAATAAAAGCAAAGGAAAATAGACCACAAAGGCAAATAATATGAGAAAGAGACCCGGGGGTAGGTTTCACTAGTGGCTTCTCTCTAGAAAAATAGCAAACGATGGGTAAACAAATTACTGTTGGGCAATTGATAGAACTTCAAATAATCATGACGATATCCAGGCAATGATCATTATATAGGCATCACGTCCAAGATTAGTAGACCGACTCTTGCCTGCATCTACTACTATTACTCCACACATCGACCGCTATCCAGGATGCATCTAGTGTATTAAGTTCATGGAGAAACGGAGTAATGCAATAAGAACGATGACATGATGTAGAAAGATATATTTATGTAGAAATAGACCCCCATCGTTTTATCCTTAGTAGCAACGATACATATGTGTCGGTTCCCCTTCTGTCACTAGGACCGAGCACTGTAAGATCGAACCCACTACAAAGCACCTCTTCCCATTGCAAGATAAATAGATCAAGTTGGCCAAACAAAACCCAAATATTGGAGAATAAATACGAGGCTATAAGTAATCATGCCTATAAGAGATCAAATAAACTCAAATAACTTTCATGGATAAAAAGATAGATCTGATCATAAACTCAAAGTTCATCTGATCCCAACAAACACTCCGCAAAAAGAGTTACATCATATGGATCTCCAAGAGACCATTGTATTGAGAATCAAACGAGAGAGAGGAAGCCATCTAGCTACTAACTACGGACCCGAAGGTCTACAAAGAACTACTCACGCATCATCGGAGAGGCACCAATGAAAGTGGTGAATCCCTCCATGATGGTGTCTAGATTGGATCTGGTGGTTCTGTACTCTGCGGCGGCTCTAATTGATTTTCGTCGACTCCCCTAGGGTTTCTGGAATATTGGGGTATTTATAGAGTAAAGAGGCGGTCCAGGGGGCACCCGAGGTGGGCACAACCCACCAGGGCGCGCCTGGGCCTCCAGGCGCGCCCTGGTGGGTTGTGCTCCCCTCGGAGCAGCCCCGAGGTGCTTCTTCGGCCCATTGGTTGTCTTCTGGTCGCAAAAAAATCCACAAAAAGTTTCGCTGCGTTTGGACTCCGTTTGGTATTGATTTCCTGCGATGTAAAAAACATACAAAAAACAGCAACTGGCACTTGGCACTATGTCAATAGGTTAGTACCAAAAAATGATATAAAATGATTATAAAACATCCAAGAATGATAATATAACAGCATGGAACAATAAAAAAATTATAGATACGTTGCAGACGTATCATCATCCCCAAGCTTAACTCTTGCTCGTCCTCGAGTAGGTAAATGATAAAAACAAATTTTTTGATGTGGAATGTTGCCTAACATGTCATCTCATATTCTTTTCTTTATAGCATGGACATTTGGACTTTTATATTGTTCAAAGAAATAGTCTAGTTTTGACATGATAACTTAAATACTCAAGCATATCAACAAGCAACCATGTCTTTCAAAATATCAACGCGAAAATAAGCTATCCCTAACCCAACATGCTCAATCGTTGATCCATTCATGAAACACACTCGCATATTAACTACACCCAATGCTCAAGTACGACCATAGTGCCCCCTAGTTGGTGCTTTATAAGAGCAGATGGAGACTAAAATTCAAAAATAAAAATTGCATAAAGTAAAAGAAAGGCCCTTCGCGGAGGGAAGTAGGGATTTGTAGAGGTGCCAGAGCTCAAAGCGAAAATTTAGAGATAAAAACATTTTGAGAGGCATACTTTTCTCACCAACGAAAATGACTTAGAGTTCCCAACACTTTTCATGCTAGATATATCATAGGCGGTTCCCAAACAGAAATTGAAGTTTATTCCTTTTTCCACCATACTTTCACTTTCCATGGCTAACCGTATCCACGGGTGCCTTCCATACCAACACTTTCCAAGTAATTTATTATTTGACAACATAAAGTAAATTAATTTTTCATTTCGGGCCTAGGCATCCCTTATACCTTTGCCTTACTCTCGTGCAATGACAAGTGAATAAACACTCATCATGGGAATAACACATCTAGCATGGAAAATATTAGCCACCCCTCATTGCCTCGCGAGCGGTACGAGCACACAAAAGAGAAATTTATTTTGAATATTAGAGATGGCACATACAAATTTGCTTAGAACGGCAAAACAATACCGCATATAGGTTGGTATAGTGGACTCATGTGGCAAAACTGGTTTAAAGGATTTTGGATGCACAAGTAGTGATCATACTTAGTGCAAAATGAAGGCTAGCAAAAGATTGAGAAACGACCAACCAAGAAACGAATAATCTCATAAGCGAGCATTAAGCATAATTAACACTGAATAATGCACCACAAGTAGGATATAATTTCATTGCATAATTATTGACTTTCGTGCTTGCATAGGGAATCACAAACCTTAACACCAATATTCTTACTAAAGCATAATTACTCAACAAGATGACTCACATATCACATCATCATATCTCAAAACTATTACTAAGAATCAAGTTTATTTTGTCCAATGATCTTCATGAAAGTTTTTATTATATCCTTCTTGGAGATCTATCACTCTGGAACTAATTTTCATATGTTGCTTTTGACAAGCTCAAACAAATATAAGTGAAGATCATGAGCATAAAATTTCTTTCTCTCAAATTAATTTAAGTGAAGCAAGAGAGAATTTCTTGAAAATTTTACTACCTCTCAAATAAATCTAAGTGAAGCAAGAGATCATTTCTTCAAAAATACTAAAGCACACCATGCTCAAAAAGATATAAGTGAAGCACTAGAGCAAATCCATAACTCATAAAAATTTAAGTGAAGCATAGAGAGCAATTCTAACAAGTCATGGCATAATTTTGGCTCTCTCAAATAGGTGTGTCCAGCAAGGAATCAAGGCTTAAAACACAAAATAAAACAAGCAAAGACTCATATCATACAAGACGCTCCAAGCAAAACACATAGTATGTGCCGAATAAAAATATAACTTCGAGTAAAATACCGATGGTCGTTAGAAGAAATAGGGGATGCCACTCGGGGCATCCCCAAGCTTAGTTGCTTGATCTCTTTGGATAATAGCTTGGTATGCCAGGGCATCCCCAAGCTTAGTCTCTTCTTACTCCTCATTCCTTCATCCATCGTAAGATAACCCAAAACTTGAAAACTTCAATCACACAAAACTCAACAAAACCTTCGTGAGATCCGTTAGTATAAGAAGTGAAATCACTACTATAAGTACTGTAGAAAACCAATTCATATTTTATTCTTGCATTATATCTACTGTATTCCAACTTTTTCTATGACAAAAACTCATAAAAGAAAACGATAGAATCATCAAAACAAGCACACAACGCAAAGAAAACATAATCTGTCAAAAACAGAACAGTCTGTAGTAATCTGGATATTTCGAATACTTCTGAAACTCCAAAAATTCTGAAAAAATTATGAACACGTGAGAAATTTGTATATTAATCTTCTGCAAAAATAATTGGCATTTTATCACACTCTGGTTAAAAATGAGAGTTGTTTTCGTGAGCGCAAAAATTTCTGTTTTTCAGCAAGATCAAACAACTATCACCCAAGAAGATCCTAAAGGCTTTACTTGGAACAAACACTAATCAAAACATAAAAACACAATCATAACAGTAGCATAATTGTGTTAACACTCAAGAATAGAAAGCAAAAAGCAAAAATAAATTTTATTCATTGGGTTGCCTCCCAACAAGCGCTATAGTTTTACGCCCTTAGCTAGGCATAAAGCAAGGATCTAAGTTTTGTCATCCTTCTTCTTAATTTCCTTAGAGGTGTTTTCATCATGGGGTTTTGTAAACACAACATAAAACATATTATCCATAGAGACTTTAGCATTATTAAGTTGCTCATTATCATAACCCCTTTGATTTCCGGTAACAATCCAAGAGTAATGTTGATTAACATTATTGAAAACTTGTTAGATTACATCTAGAATGGGGACTTCCTTTTTAAGATTCTCATCAACGATTTTATTGTCCCAAGCAAATGTCTTAACGCATAAGCACTATTTTAAAGAATTTCATCTATCATAGGCTTTTCACGATTCATACCATAAAAATCAAAGATTTCCCTAGCTTCTCATATTATGTAGTCAAATTCATTCATAAGAACGAGAGTGGCCAACTTTTTAGTTTTAGGGTCATATTGTCATAGATCCTTCAACATGTGATGTTTGCCCCCTATCTTTGCTAGCCAAAAATTCCGCACTAAGTAGAGATACTACTTGTGCATCCAAAAACCCTTAGACCCAAGTCTTTTTCAAGTGTCCACCATACCTACCTATGGATTGAGCAAGATCCCTCAAGTAAGTTGTCATCAGTGCAAAAAGGCAATAAAAATTGCTTCTAAATATGTGATATCATTTAGTGTAAGAGAAAATTGAGCGTTGTACGAACTTGGATGACAAAGAATAAAAGCGACAAACTGCATAATAAAGGTTGTCAACTTAAGGGGCAATACAACATGACGTTCTTTTGCACTAAGGGATTGAGCATGCAAACAAATAAGCGCATGGCAACCTCTGCTTCCCTCTGCGAAGGGCCTATCTTTTACTTTTATGTATTTACTTTTATGCAAAGAGTCAAAAGTTTCCCTTCTATTCCTTTTTATTTTCTCTTTTGGCAAGCATCATGTGGTGAGGAAAGATCTAGGCACATATGTCTAGTTGAATATAGATAGCATGAGTTATTATTGTTGACATCACCCTTGAGGTGAGTATGTTGGGAGGTGAAACTATAAGCCCCTATCTTTCTATGTGTCCGGTTGAAACGTTTTGCTCATAGGTACAAGGTGAGTGTTAGCAATCATAGAAGACTATATGATGGTTGAGTATGTGGACTTGCTTAAAAGGCTCCGACACGTGACTCTTCCTGAAAAGATGATGAATTGTAGTTGCAAAGTTGACTGAGAACATAGTTTGTTGGTTTCTAATAGAGTTTTTGCTTCATACTTTGATTATGTGATGAACTGTTACTTATTCATGGGAAGTATATGATGCAAGTTTTATGATAAAAGTCCTATGTTTAATTTTGTTGTTGTTATAATAATCTACATGATGCTTCTATGTTTGTATTTTGTTTTTATCGACACCTCTCTCTCAAAGCATGTGGACATGTTTTTCGATTTCGGTTTTCGCTTCAGGACAAACGAGGTCTAAGCTTGGGGGAGTTGATACGTCCATTTTGCATCATGTTTCCTTGTTGTTATTTATAATGTTTTTATCCATAATAATGCTTTTTGGAGTAATTCTAATGCATTTTCTCTCATAATTTACAAGGAACGCACCAAGAGGGAGAATTCTGGCAGCTGGAAATCTGGACCTGGAAAAGCTACGTCAGGCCACCTATTCCGCACAACTCCAAATGAGCTTAAACTTTACGGAGATTTTTTATGAATTATTTGAGGAATATTGGAGCCAATAAACACCAGAGGGGGGCCACCAGGTGGGCACAACCCACCTGGGCGCGCCAGGCCCCCCAGGCGCGCCCTGGTAGGTTGTGGTCTCCTCGGCCCACCTCCGGTGCCCATCTTCTGGTATATAAGTCATTTTGACCTAGAAAAAAATAAGGAGGAGACTTTCGGGACGGAGCGCCGTCGTCTCGAGGCGGAACTTGGGCAGGAGCACTTTTGCCCTCCGGCGGAGCGATTCCGCCGGGGGAACTTCCCTCCCAGAGGGGGAAATCATCGTCATCATCATCACCAACAACTCTCCCATCTTGGGGAGGGCAATCTCCATCAACATCTTCAACAACACCATCTCCTCTCAAACCCTAGTTCATCTCTTGTGTTCAATCTTGTTACCGGAACTATAGATTGGTGCTTGTGGGTGACTAGTAGTGTTGATTACATCTTGTAGTTGATCACTATATGGTTTATTTGGTGGAAGATTATATGTTCAGATCCATTATGCTATTTAATACCCCTCTTGTTGGGGATATAACTATTGGGTATGACCCGCCCAGGAGGGGCCGGGCCATACCACTGGCGGTTCATAATGATAAAGCCCATGAAGATGTTGAAGATGGCGGTTCACGGAGCAGGCTTACTAAAGGCCCGAAGCCCACGAGGCGGCTTGAGGCCCACAGGTGTAAACCGCCATATATGTATGACTTGTATTGTAAGGCATGTGGAGTTAGTCACCGAGCCGGACACGTTGTGTATGAGCCGGCCGGGACTCCATAAGCTGCCGGGCGTCAACCTGTGTATATAAAGGGACGACCAGGCGGCGGTTTCGGGCGGGAAACAAAGAGATCGAGAACTAGGCCAAGCGTATTCACTCCCTGGTAATCGAAACCCTAGCAATACCACCTCAAACTAGATCAGGCTTTTACCTTCACCGCAAGGGGCCAAACCAGTATAAACTCCCTGTGTCCTTTGTCCTGATTAACCCCTTTAAGCTAACCTCGTTGCGGTGGCTCCACGACTAAGTCCTTCCACTAGGACATCTGCCGTGAAAATTCCATGACAGTTGGCGCCCACCGTGGGGCCGGCACACTGTGGTTTCGAGTTCTTGAAGGGCAGCTTCGAAGGGATCAAGTGATACGCCGTGGGCCAGATGACCAAGAGTCGTCGCGGCAAGCTCTACATCGACAATGCAGGCTGGGGCCCCGAGGCCGGCTCAATCGAGTACGGGTACCGGGTCCCCTTCGGCGGAATCCACGTCTTCATCGGTAAAATCAGCGAACCGGGCCCTGAGCCGGACATCTGCACGGACATCATCGAGACAGCTCAGCGTGCACGACCCGCCCGAGTTCAACCCGCCAGGAAGCGTGCCTTTGTTGGTTTCATCCATGGAGTGGAAATTGAAGAAGGATATGCGTCTGGCGGTGAGACAGCCATCTACTCTGATGGTGAGTCGTCCACGGGTGAGACTAATTCGTTGTATCAGCTACAAGATGGCCGGCTTGGGGGTTGTTCCGATGGTGACAGTATTCCGGACCCCTATGCGCCGCCAAACAGGGTCGCGATTTCCATGGCCGGCACACAGCCGGCGCTCGGTTCATCAACCACCGTGGCTATGACCTCTAGCTCGACTGCCGCGGTGATGGCTGGTGCTAGTGGCACTGCACGCCCGCCTGCTCAAGCTTTGACAGAATTGTTGGAGGCCTTGGCAACTCTGATGGGGGTAGAGGTAACCCTGGACAACCAGGAACAGCATAAGGCGGATGTGGCTAAGCTACGAGATGAAATAGCCCAGGCCAAGGAAGAGTTAGCGGATGAAAACGTTAGGATGGCTACGGAGCGGGCTGCTCTGAATGTCTAGGCGCAATAGATCCAGGCAGAGTCTTTCCGGCTCACGTTGGACCAGAATGCCTCAAACGAAGTCATGAGGAGGAGGCATCAGAGTCATCTGCCCCCGGTTTATGAGCCGAGGAACCTCTTCAATACGCCTGGAGGAGGGACCAGTGATCCGCCAGTAGTAAACCGGGCGGTGGAAGCACCTGGGACTGGAGCGCCGGTTCAGCCATGCGCGATGGACCCATCGCGTTTGAATAATACTCCGCCTCAGCATGTTCAAACACCTCCGGGTCATTATTCTAACCCTTTAGACAACATGATTGCTGCGGCAACATGATTGGCGGCTCTATCGATTGAAGGCGAGTCTCCAACAGTGATAGAGACACGGAGGGCCAGAGAGCTTCTTTAAACAGCTGTGGCTCAACAGGCCGCTTACTCTTATAGTCATGAGCGGATTCACTCAACCCCTCGTCCAAGCTGGAGTTATAGCAGGCACATTGACTCAGCAGTCATTTCTAGCAGTGAACAATGTCCTAACCAGCCTCGTGGGCATGACCCGACGCGTGATGGTGCTAATGCTCAGACTTTGGTGGATCAGGGCAGAGCGTGTCGGGAGGCCGAGCTGGCGGCTCAGCAAGCGGCTCATCAACACTCTCCAGTTTATCCATCGGCTTCAGTGGAGGTAGGCGCGGCATCCAGAACCTTGGGTGTGCCATGTTTAGTGACGGCTCTACATAACGAGCGTCTGCCCAAGGATTTCAAGGGTCCTCGCAAGGTGCCTAATTACACAGTAGATCAGCCCCCTGAGGCTTGAGTTGAAATTTATGAGATGGCCATGGAGATGTTGGATGTAAGTGATGCTGCGTGTGCTAAGTATTTCACCATGATGTTGGAAGGGCCGGCTCGTACTTGGCTGAAGGGGCTGCCTGCCAACTCCATTGGGTCGTGGGCGGAGCTGAAGGCCCGTTTTATTCAAAACTTCAAAGACACGTGCAAGCACCCTATGTCAATCATGGATTTGGTTTCTTGTGTCCAAGGTGAGGGCGAGTCAACAACCCACTGGGTTGCGCCGGATCTCCACTATTATACATTCATCAGAAAGCATCAATGTTGGCTCAGCGATTTTGATGTTGGAGAAAAATTGTCGTTTCCTCCCCCTTAAGCAGAAGCTTGGATGGCTTAAGCGCCACCGCAATGACATGGGGGAGCTCATGGCAGCTCTTGTCAAGTATGCCGACTCTGATAGTACCAAGGACCTAGAATCTGATGAAGTGAAGGCTGGTAAGGGAAAGAAGAGCGGTAATACAAAGGGGCACCAGTATAATATGGCGAGTCAAAGTGGTAATGGTAAACGTAAGGCCGACGGCGATCAAAACTTTGTAGCTAACACCAATGCGCAGAATAATAATCAGCGTCGCAAAGGAAGGCCGGCTCAGCCTGGAAGATCGAAATTCAACCTCGAAGTGGTGATGAATCAGCCTTGTCCGAGGCATGGTACACGCGAGAGGCCGGCTACTCATTTATGGAAAGATTGCTTTATCATGAAGGAGTTCAAGTCTTCCAATTCTTTCCACAGCAACCATGGCCCGAACGGCGGTTCAGGATCCGGCTCTCATGATCCGGGTTATGGTGGTGGCGGCTCTAGTTCTGGCTTCCAGGGTCAAGGCAATCAAGGTGGTTATAATCAACAGTCTGGCCAAGGGAATCAGCAGCAGCAGTCTGGTTATCAGAGTAACCCAAAGCAGTTGAATAGTGGCCAGTACCATGTTTTCACCACAAGTTTATGCAAGCGGGATCAGAAGCTCCATAAAAGGGCAGTGAACGCAGTTGAGCCGGCGATTCCCCGTTACCTGCGATGGTCTGAACACCCTATTCTCTGGAGTCGTGAGGATCACCCGCCCCGGGTTGATAATCCGGGTCATTTGGCTCTGGTGGTAGCGCCTCAGGTTGGAGGGTACAGATTTACTAAGGTACTCATGGACGGGGGCAGCAGCATTAATATTCTGTATTACGAAACTTTTCGTCGCATGAGCTTGACTGACAAGGATCTTAAGCCGTCGAATACTGTCTTTCATGGTGTGGTGCCTGGTAAGTTGGCGTATCCAGTAGGTAAAATATCTTTGGAGGTTTCCTTTGGAGATGATCATGATTCCAGATCTGAGACATTGACTTTTGAAGTGGTTAAACTCAAGAGTCCTTATCACGCTCTGTTTGGACGATCGGCTTATGCAAAGTTCATGGCAAGGCCTTGTTATGTTTATTTGCAGCTTAAAATTCCGGGTCACAAAGGCACCATCACAGTGCATGGAAGCCGGAAGATAACGTTAGAATGTGAAGAAGGTGATGCTGCTTATGCTGAGTCGGTCTATGCAACAGAAGAGTTGAAATTTTACAAGGATAATGTTGATCCAGCGGATATGACGTCTTTGAAGAAGCCAACCACAGAGCACGACCCCCTGTTGAAATTTAAGTCGGCGGATGACACTAAGCTAGTTGATTTCGTTCCTGGCGATTCATCCAAATAGTTCAGCATCAGTGCTAATCTGGATCCGAAATAGGAAAGCGCGCTCATCGAGTTCATCCGTGAGAACCGGGACATCTTCGCATGGAAACCTTCAGACATGCTGGATGTACCGAGGGAACTCGCTGAGCACACTCTTAATATTGATCCAAAGTTTAAACCGGTCAAGCAATTCCTTCGCCGTTTCAATGAAGAGAGGCGCAAGGGCATTGGTGAAGAAGTGGCCCGGCTCTTGGCGGCTGGGTTTATTGTTGAAGTTTTTCATCCCGAATGGTTGGCTAACCTGGTGCTGGTACTTAAGAAAAATGGCACTTGGTGCATGCATGTGGATTACACGGACTTAAACAAGGCTTGTCCAGCTGATCCTTTTTCTCTCCCCCGTATTGATCAGATCATTGATGCTACGGCGGGTTGTGAGCGGTTGAGATTTTTGGATGCTTATTCTGGTTATTATCAGATCAAGATGGCAGTTAAGGACCAGGAGAAGACAACCTTCATAACTCCCTTTGGAGCCTTCTGTTATGTGTCTATGCCTTTTGGGATCAAGAGTGCCCAGGCGACTTACCAGCGGTGTGTGCAAAATTGCCTTCATGATCAGATTGGGCGCAATGTTCATGCTTATGTGGATGATATTGTGGTGAAATCCAAAAAGAAGGAAACTTTAATAGATGATTTGAAGGAGACCTTTGACAACCTCCGGGTCTAAAAGATGATGCTTAACCCGGCCAAGTGTGTCTTTGGTGTGCCGACAAGCAAGCTCTTAGGCTTTCTGGTTTCTGAACGAGGTATTGAAGGCTGTCACTTCCCTGGGTCTGGCTAAACCGGCGTGTATCAATGATGTCCAGCGTCTGGCGGGTCGTATTGTAGCCTTAAGTCAGTTCATAAGCCGGTTGGGTGAGAAGGCTATCCCCCTATACCAAATGATGAAGAAGACAGATCACTTTGTCTGGAGTGATGCTGCTGATCAGGCGTTTGAGGCCTTGAAGAAACAGTTAGCTGAGCCGCCGGTTCTTGCTGCTCCCATGGATAAAGAGCCTTTGTTGTTATACGTGGCTGCCAACCGCCGAGCTGTCAGTGTGGCAATTGTGGTAGAAAGGAAGGCGCCAGGCAAGGAACATCTGGTTCAGAGGCTGGTTTACTACATCAGTGAGGTGCTTATTGAGTCCAAGCAGAGGTATCCCCATTGGCAGAAGCTTGTATATGGGGTGTTCATGGCTAGTCGAAAGCTCAAGCAGTATTTTCTGGGTCATCCCATCACAGTGGTCAGTTCTGCTCCCTTAGGGGATATTATTCAAAATAGAGAGGCCACAGGTCAGATAGCCAAGTGGGCCATTGAGCTTGGACCCCATGGTTTGAAGTATATGCCTCGCACAGCCATCAAATCTCAAGCACTTGTGGATTTCATCAACGATTGGACAGAACTGCAGATGCCCGAGGAGAAGCCGGATAGCACATATTGGACTATTCACATTGATGGATCCAGGCAGCTGGAGGGCTCGGGGGCTGGAGTTGTGTTGACTTCCCCACGAGGTGATAAGTTTTGTTATGTTTTAAGGTTGATGTTCCCCTGTACTAACAATGCAGCTAAGTATGAAGCCTTACTCCATGGTCTTCGGATGGCTAAGGAGATGAATCTAAGCCGGGTGAGATGTTTTGGCGACTCAGATTTGGTGGCCCAGCAGGTGTCAGGCACTTAGTATTCTAAGGACCCGCTCATGGCGGATTATTGCCGAGAGGTCGATGCTATTGCTGGTCATTTCAAAGGTTATCAAGTAGAACATATTGATCGAAGGAAAAACGTGGCAGCTGATGCTTTAAGCCAGTTGGTGTCCCAGCTTAAGCCGGTGCTGAGGGAGTCCTGGATTAGGGGGTCCTCAGACAGCCGGACTATATCCTTTGGCCGGACTGTTGGACTATGAAGATACAAGATTGAAGACTTCGTCTCGTGTCCGGATGTGACTCTCCTTGGCGTGGAAGGCAAGCTTGGCAATACGGATATGTAGATCTCCTCCCTTGTAACCGGCTCTGTGTAACCCTAGCCCCCTCCAATGTCTATATAAACCGGAGGGTTTAGTCCGTAGGACAACAACAATCATACCATAGGCTAGCTTCTAGGGTTTAGCCTCTACGATCTCGTGGTAGATCAACTCTTGTAATACTCATATCATCAAGATCAATCAAGCAGGAAGTAGGGTATTACCTCCATCGAGAGGGCCCGAACCTGGGTAAACATCGCATCCCCTGCCTCCTGTTACCATCTGCCTTAGACGCACAGTTCGGGACCCCCTACCTGTGATCCGCCGGTTTTGACACCGACATTGGTGCTTTCATTGAGAGTTCCACTATGTCGTTACCAAAAGGTTTGATGGCTCCTTCAATCATCGCCAACGATGCGATCCAGACTCCCCGGACAGATCTTCGTATCCGGCGGCTTTGCACTGCGGGCCAACTCGCTTGGCCATCTGGAGCAGATCGAAAGCTACGCCCCTGGCCATCAGGTCAGGTTTGGAAGCTTGAACTATACTGCCGACATCCACGGAGACTTGATCTTCGACGGATTCGAGCCCATGTCAGCTGCGTCGCACAATCACGACGAGCATGACTTAGCTCTGCCGTCGGACAGTGTTCGGGAGATCACACCTGCAACTACTCCGGCCCTCAATCCGGAACAAATTGCGCCATCTGAGGACGGGTGGATGGACCCCGCCACGGAGGCCGCACACTCAGTGGCGATAGAGCCGAATACTGACTTCACCTCTTATGAGACCCATGTTGCTGGACACTTGGATTCGTCCGCGGCCACAGGCTCCGAACCGCCTGCGTCCGTGCCTATCGAATCTGATGGGGCACCGATCATGGAGTTTTCCTCCGCGGATATCTTTCAGCACTCACCACTGGGCGACGTGCTAAACTCATTGAGGTCTCTCTCCCTGCCAGGAGACCCTTGGCCGAACTATGTCCATCTAGGATGGGATGCGGACGACGAAGAGATTCGTTCCCCACCCACCACCCACTTAATAGCCACTGTCGACGATTTAACCGACATGCTCGATTTCGACTCCGAAGACATCGACGGTATCAACGACGATGCAGGAGAGGAACAGGAACCACCGCCCACAGGGCGCTGGACCGCCACTTCATCACACGATATATATATGGTGGATACACCCAAAGAAAACAATGACGAGGAACGGAAGGATGCAGCGAAGGATAGCTCCCTCAAGAAGCAACCAAAGCGATGGCGTTGGCGCCGTTCCAAATCCCGCCTCGGCAAAAACAGCGATAACAGCGCAAGAAAAAATAACACCCCGGTCGACTCCAGAGGAAACGACGTCCACACAGACCCAGCGATAGAGCAGGATGAACCAGCGGACGGCGAACATAGTACAGAGCCGCTGTCCGATCAAGGCGACGCCGAGGATAAAGCTCATCAACCTCTCTCCGGAGAGGAAAACAGTCTGGATGACGATGCACACATCATCCCGAAAAGGCACTTGGAACAAGAGAACCTCCGTAGAAGGCTTATTGCCACTGCGAGGAGTCTGAAGAAGCAGAAGCAAAGGCTTAAGGCCGCGCAGAATACCCTCAACAGCAGATGGAACAAAGTGCTTGACTCTAAAGAAAAGTATGGTGGCAGTCGCCACACAAAGAGCTATCCAAAGTGCAAGCTGTTGCCTGAATTCGGTGATGAGGCCTTAGAGCCTACACAGTCGAAAAATAAAACGGCCGACCGGTCGGATCGACCACCTCGTGGCCGCGATAGAGCGGCTAACGAGGCCGCACATAAGTCAGCACACAATTCACGTGAGGACCTGCATCAAAAGGCCGGCATGACCAGATCCATCTACGGATCTAGGAAGCGCGCTCCAGTGCATAATCAAAACCGAACACTACAACCGTCAGAACGCCACGACACATCCAAATACAGGGGTCCCGCACACCCCATATGTTTCACCGATGAGGTGCTGGATCATGAATTTCCAGAAGGATTCAAACCCGTGAACATAGAGGCGTACAACGGAACGACATACCCTGGGGTCTGGATTGAGGACATCATCCTCCATATCCATATGGCTCGCGGAGATGATCTCCACGCCATCAAGTACTTGCCCCTCAAGCTGAAAGGACCAGCTCGGGACTTGTCGTGGATTTGTCACGGTAGATGTACTTAGTGTGAGGACTTAGTCGCGAGCCCAATGCATCTATGTGGTAGCTTGAGAGGGGTTGGGCGGAATCGAGAGACGCCACATAAGACAAGGATTTAGACAGCTTCGGGCCCCGGGAAACATCATCCGGTAATAACCCTACATGCTGTTTGTGGCTAGGTCTCATTATGATCATGAGGGAGTCGCCGGTAAGCCGTCTCTTTGTGTCTATCCCTAGAGATTGTTTCTTCTTGCTTGTCCCTCTTTGGGGAGCCCTGCCCCTCCTTATATAAGTTGAAGGGGCGGGTTACATGACTAGTCCTAGTAGGATTAGGATTACTCTATTACAAGTGGAGTCCTAGTCTTGCTTCCTTTGTAGGAGAATATTCCTTGTGCTTTCCTCATAAACCGGCCCACCATAACATGAGCCGGCCTGCTGGGCCTTGGGCCTAGTCTTCTATCTGACCCGCCGTTAGGGCCATCCGTGAGTCGCCAGGCTCGTGAGTCGCCACTAACGGCGGGTTACCAATGAAAATGCCAAGCCTGGCTGGGTCATACTTCCGGCCGGGTCATACCGTGGGGTATATCCCCGACATTAGCCCCTAGTTTAATTTGGATTTATCCATGTTAAACTGATCCTGTAAAATAAACACAAGAACAAACCTGATAGGTTGTGCTCCGGGTTAAATATTTTCCTGAACTGGCACCTGATCATCTTTAAGTCCTTGTCATTTCCTCCTGGATGCATACTCAAGATCTTATAGCAAATCTCTTTTAACAGATATGTCCAAACCTTGCCAATGCAAAAAATCCAGGCACTTCTTCTAAAAAATCCGGGTCAATAGGCCAGCTTCATAACCAATTTGCTGACATTGGCTCTTGTAGAGAAATATTATAAGAAGTAATCCATTTTGAGTCGGCTTTCAATGCTCTGACTTGACAAAAATATTGGTCTTCAAATATTCAATTGGTGATCCGCCGGTTTAAAGATGTAGAGGCTAGCTAGTTATAATTGCCAAAATTGCCGGCTTGTAAATATTGATAGCACCGGGTCATAATTGTTGCCGACGCCGGGTCATAATTATTGGTGACACCGGATCATGATTGTTGCAAACACCGGATCACACAATTGATTTTCCTGATTTGCTGAAAATTTGAAGACGTTCCTCCTTTATATGCATATTACCTGTAGCCCCCAAGTCTTAAGAGGAGAACATAGTGATAGCTTATGACTTGCTTCAATAAAAATGTTGTAACCTTTGAAGAAATCCAGATTGTTCATCTCAGTCACTAGTCAAAACTGAATATTCCACATATGTAGCCCCCAAGTGCCGGGTTGTCATGCTTGCAGCAGCCTGGGACTTGAAATTGCCTTATGCTCATAAAAACTTGAACCAGTGTAGCCCCCAAGGGCCGGGTCATTATGCAATAATGAGCAGGGACTTTGTAGATATGATCATGTAGACTTGAACAGCAATGTGTAGCCCCCAAGGGCCGGCTCAGTAAGATAATATTGAGCGGGGACTTTATATATATATACTTCATTGAAAATAACTTCATATGACGTAACCCCCACCATGGGGCCCGAACCCACGACCACAAGGTTAAGAGCCTTGTACTCTACCAATTGAGCAATAAACCTTTCAATATAATGGATTCAAGCTTGTGTACCTTGAATTTTTGACAGGAGCAATTGGTAGCCCCCAAGGGCCGGCTCATTTAGAATGTGATGAGTCGGGTCTTCAATAAGTTGAGCAAAAAATGACTTTGCATTAGCCCCCAAGTGCCATGGTGCATGCTGGCAGTGACATGGGACTTTGTATATTCGATGTAATCTCAATTTAAATAATGTAGCACCCAAGCGCCGGGTCGTAAGCCTGCAGTGACTTGGGACTATTCCTTCCATTGTAGAATAAATTATATCCATTGATAAAATAATAGCCATTGCGCGGAAGCGACTTTGAAAACCTCAATCATAATATTAGTTATTGATAACCATAATAAAAATCCAGCCATGTTGGCTATTTAAGATTTGAATAATATAATCCAGTATGAAAACCTCAATCATTCAATATCATCATGAAAATCCAGCCAATTTTGGCTATGAAAGATGTGAATACCTTATCAGTTGACAAGTAAATTTAGAGTTTAAATACTCGGTGGCTTTTGGCCGATGGCGACTTAATGTGCATTCATTGTAAGCCGGAATTTTTGTAACCCTGCGGCTTATAGCCTTTGAAAAAATCCGGAATGGATAACCCTTTTGAAGCATCAATTTTGATGATGAACTTGAACTTAACATTTATACAAGTCATAGTTCTGTGAATCCTGCACAGAGTTTAAACAACATATGCCCTGGTGACTTAACGTCAAAATCCAAGGCCGGTTAAACATAATCATGTATAAACAATATCATACCGCCTGATATTGAATCGTACTACCGGCTTATGATACCTGTGCAGTAAGGGTGATAACCCAATCTTTAGAAGCAAAAACTTCCAAATGTTTATGATTGTCATATACTGGTGACTTATCATCCAAAGTCAAGCCGGGTTAAATAGAAGTTACTCATATATGCTTCAGATATGATCAAAAAAGTCTCAAGAAAAAATCCAAAAAATTGTTCGCAAAAAGAGACTTAAAAAATTTTGAGGCTTCTGATTCGAATACGATCAGAAAACCGTTCCAAAGGGGTTAAGCTAAGATTCGAATATGATCATATATCCCCCAGTGGCTTTGGCGTTGCCGATCAAGAGGGTACCGACAGCTATGTTCTCTTTGGTTCGAATACGACCTATGTTTGAACAGGAAGCCCCCAAATGACCTTGAGAGTTGTTTAACGACGCTGATTCGAATACGATCCACGTCGGACCCAAAGGGGTTGAGCTATGATTCGAATACGATCAAGAAGCCCCCTAGTGAGTTTGGCAGTGTGCCGATCAAAAGGGTACCGACAGCTATGTTCTCTTTGGTTCGAATATGACCTATGTTTGAACAGGAAGCCCCCAAGTGACCATATAAGTTTTGGCATTGCGCCGATCAAGAGGGTACCGACAGCTATGCTCGATGAGCAGGAAGCCCCCGAGTGACCATATAAGTTTTGGCATTGCGCCGATCAAGAGGGTACCGACAGCTATGCTCGATGAGCAGGAAGCCCCCGAGTGACCATAATCAGATGAGCCGTAAGGCAGGATACCCATGTTTGAACCATGCGTCATGGCAGCAGGCTCTTTTTGGCACCCTTTAATCTTTCTGAGAACTCGAACTTGCGAGAGATTAATTCTTTTTGAACCGGAACTTTAAACCAAATTTGAAAGCTTCAAAACTTTGTCAGAGACAAATTTACCTTAAACCGGATTTGAGAGCTTCAAAGCTTTGTAGTAAATAAATTTCCCTTGAACAGGATTTTGAACCGGAATCCTCCTTTTTTAAGCCGGAAATTTTCTGACGGCCTTTAAATATTTGCCAATAAGGCAGTAGCCTCCGGGGCCGGGTTATTTTTTCCTCCAATGATCCGGAGTTCTTGAATCTGCTTTAAATTGGCAATCATTTACTGAGTCATGTCATCATAGCCCCCGAGTCTCAAGGCGACTCAAGGAGTTGTCTTGAGATTCTCCATATTTGACCGTGATATAAACCGGTATGAGTCAGTCAACAGCTCAGTGATATAACCTGTCCTGCATTGGAGAACTTGCAAGCTAGAGTAATTGCTCTTTTAAAGAAAAGCAATATATATTATAAAAATATACTGGATAGATTTCACCTGATATGTCAGGCAGTAATTATCCACCGCGGAGTTGATCACCATGGTGAAGCTGAAATTAATCACGACCAAGTCGGCCGCAGGAGCAGACAGATGAACCGGCTGCAGCGTTGTAAGCCGGTGCGGACGGGTGAATCAATCGCAGGCACAGTATGTCACACGGACGACGAGTCAATCGCTGGCGATGTCCCAGCGAATTGAGGTAGATCAAGCTCCACGGGCGGCAGTTTGCACACCCCCGTACAATAGCAGGTAGGCGCGGACGCCAGTGCATGATGATGCTAACGCATGCTCCATAGGCACAACTTGAGACCACCTCTATAATAAATCATAGTCCTACAAAAATATATTGCGAACCAGAATAATTGTTCTCAAACAATTTAATATATACTGATAAAAAACATAGAAAGGATAGCACCTGGTATTTTTTGTCGGATGAACGTGAATACTAGGGATCCAGTGCGTTGCGAGCACTGGTACAACCTCTCAGAAGCAACCAACGTGCGTGCCTGCTCGTTGGGCAGTTTTACGCAGACTAACACTAACGCGGCGTCTTATACATCGATGCAGACCCAGACGGCAGGAGCGACGAGATTAAGGGAACAGCTCACCAAGACCCGTGCTCTTTTTTGTGTTTGGCATAATGATTCTTGAACCAATCATACGTACATGCACTTGTCCTCCGCCGAGCAAACTTGCTTGCACCTTGCTGTACGTATTCCTCTGTAAAATGCACTTTTTTCTCCAGCCGCAAAACCAAAGACGTGCGCTAGCACATTACTTTGAACCATAATGATCCTCTATTAAACCTGTCCAGGCCCCAAGTACCCTGCCACCCATGTTGCATCTTGTCTCCGCATCTTTCTCTCTGTACCACAAGTACTAGCACACCCTTTTCCTCTCTGCATCTCATATTGTTTTCTCCAACGCTCGGTCCTACTGACCGCGCCGCGCGCAGAGGCGGAGCGAGGAGGAGCTCGGGCGCAGGCGCGTCGGTGGCGGTTTAAAGTTCAGCGGAGCAGTAGGTTGCTGGGGGAGCGGGGGCGGCTGGAGGCCGTGGAACTTGACGGGCGACTCAAGGCGCAAATGCCGCGGCGACTCAGCGGGCGACGAGCTGCTCGCGCCGGGGCAGCTCAGTGGCTCGGCGATCGGCGGTTTACGGCGAGGGCGGCTCGCAGGTGACTCCGTAGAGGTGGAGCGAAGCGGCGGCGTCTACTTGGCGCACCGGCAACTTGGAGGAGGTCTGGCGGAGGCGGCTTAACGCACCAGGGTTTTAACGGGAGGTGAAGCGGGAGTCACCGGAGTCGGAGGCCACGATTGCGAGTTGAGGCCGATTCGAAGCAGCGCAAGGTACGGCGGAGCTCGGCCGTTTTTCTTTTCTTTCTCAACTTCCCAGTCATCTCCCTGCTTTCCTTTCTTCAGGTAAAAATTAGCAGTTTCAGGTGAGCATCCAGGGCACAGCCGGAGGTGCGGCGCTGTAGTGGTGACGCCCACAGGTTGATTCGAGCGTGCGACGACCTGACAGAGGTGGGCCACATCGGAAGCGGCCGCGAGGCCGGGCGGCTGACGCCGGAGCTGTCTTGCGTAGGTAAGGGCGGATCTCAGAGGCAGCCAGTCGGCTCGATCCAGGAGGACCGGGTGACACGGGGTCCTGGCGAGTCTGTGGTGAAGGGACACCGTCGAGGCGAGGCGCAACGAGTGACTCGGCAAAGGTGGCTCGGAGAGGTGGAAGTAAAGCACTCGGTCAAGGGCGACTCAGCGCCACCCCTAGCAGAGGATGGAAGCGACGCGGTGGGTCTCAGCTGCGGCGGCCACTCAAACAAAAAACTGCAGAATGAAAATAACAGCTTGGTGCGGCGTAAAGCGGAGACTTGAGGCCGGCTCAGCGCAACCACGCATCTTGGTGACTGGCGGCTCAACACTGCCACGGCGGTTCAGGGGATCACGGAGACCAAGCCGGCGGGCATAACGCAAAGGAGCGCAACGAGGTAGTTACAGTGATCGATAGCAAAAGAGGGTCGGCGATTCAGTGAAGGTCGTGGCGGATCAACGGGGCGCGACGTCAGAGGTGAGGGCGGCTCACGGCCGAAACGAGGGGTGCATCAGTCCAAGGTCATAGCGAGGTGCAGCGGGCGGCGGGTCAGCCATGGCGGATCGACCACGGCAGGTCAACAATGGCGGGTCAAGGCCTCGATGGCGGCTCTGCGGCAACGACTCACGGCTGAAACGAGGCGACGGAGTCCCGCGACTCAGCACGGGGCGGTTCAGCGTGAGACGGGTAACTGGAAGCTCTGGCGGAGGCGACTCGGACTCGCCGCGACTTCAAGCTCTAGCCATAACAGAGCCGGCGGAGTTGTAGCGAAGCAGGTCAGGCTGGGACTTGGAGCGGAGACCGAGATGGAGACGAGTCCTGGTGGAGATGGAGTGAGGCGGCCGACGGTAGTGGCGCGAGGTCGCGTGGGGGCGGCTCAGAGGTGCGAGCTCGAGATTTACTACGGCAGAAAAATCGGCTGTGAAACCATGGCAGCGGCGCGTCCAAAGCAGACCGCGGCAGTAGCATGACGGGTCAACGGTCACGAGGCAACCGAATCCGGGTCGTAGACGTTTTGTACACTTCACGTCTTGCCCCTTTCTCTTTCTTTGACTTTTTTCCTTGTTGTTGATGGTGAATTGGCAAACCCAAAAAAACGAAGCAGCGAGTTATCGATGGAAACTTGACGCATAAAGGGCAAAATAGACCATAGAGCGAGTTATGATGGTATTGGCGACTTGCAGCAGTCATAAGATCGAAGTTGATGTAGATCCTTTCCATCCGACTGTTCTTCATCGGAAATTACAAACCTCTCAATCCCTGTGAAAGATCCCTTCAAGGACTCATCACCACCGTGCGCGAGCCCCACGGTGGGCGCCAACTGTCGTGGATTTGTCACGGTAGATGTACTTAGTGTGAGGACTTAGTCGCGAGCCCAACGCATCTATGTGGTAGCTTGAGAGGGGTTGGGCGGAATCGAGAGACGCAACATAAGACAAGGATTTAGACAGCTTTGGGCCCCGGGAAACATCATCCGGTAATAACCCTACATGCTGTTTGTGGCTAGGTCTCATTATGATCAGGAGGGAGTCGCCGGTAAGCCGTCTCTTTGTGTCTAGCCCTAGAGATTGTTTCTTCTTGCTTGTCCCTCTTTGGGGAGCCCTGCCCCTCCTTATATAAGTTGAAGGGGCGGGTTACATGACTAGTCCTAGTAGGATCAGGATTACTCTATTACAAGTGGAGTCCTAGTCTTGCTTCCTTTGTAGGAGAATATTCCTTGTGCTTTCCTCATAAACCGGCCCACCATAACATGAGCCGGCCTGCTGGGCCTTGGGCCTAGTCTTCTATCTGACCCGCCGTTAGGGCCATCCATGAGTCACCAGGCTCGTGAGTCGCCACTAACGGCGGGTTACCAATGAAAATGCAGAGCCTGGCTGGGTCATACTTCCGGCCGGGTCATACCGTGGGGTATATCCCCGACAGGACTGGCTAAAGAGCCTCCCCGAAAACTCAATTGGAAGTTGGGAAGAGCTTGAGGACGCTTTTAGGGCTAATTTTCAAGGGACCTATGTCCGACCTCCGGATGCAGACGATTTAAGTCATATAATCCAACAGCCCGGAGAGTCAGCCTGAAAACTTTGGAACAAATTTCTCACTAAGAAGAATCAAATCGTCGACTGTCCGAACGCCGAAGCCTTAGCAGCTTTCAAACACAGCGTCTGAGACGAATGGCTCGCTAGACACCTTGGCCAAGAAAAGCCGAGAACAATGGCAGCCCTAACAAGCCTTATGACCCGCTTTTGCGCGGGCGTAGCCAGCTGGCTGGCCCATAGTAGCACCAGCGACCCAGGCACATCTGAAGTCAGGGATGGTAATGGAAAACTACGACGCAATAAAAGCAAGCGTCGAAATAACGAAGACAGCCCAGACAACACGGCGGTAAACGCCGGATTTAGGGGCTCTCGACCCGGTCAGCGGAAAAAGCCTTTCAAAGGCAACAGAGATGGACCCTCCAGCCTAAACAGGATTCTAGACAAATTATGTCAGATTCATGGCACCTCCGACAAACCTGCAAATCACACCCATAGAGAATGCTGGGTCTTCAAGCAGGCCGGTAAGCTAAACGCCGAACACAAGGGGAGGGAGACACCAAGCGAAGATGAGGATGAGCCTCGTCAGCAAAACACTGGGGGACAGAAAAAGTTCCTACCAGAGGTCAAAACAGTGAACATGATTCACGTGACGAAGAGGAGAAGCAAATATGCACTCCGAAACACACGCGCCGTAGAGCCCGTCACCCCTAAGTTCAACCCTTCGTTGGCCTGCCCGATCACTTTTGATCGCAGGGATCACCCGACAAGTATCCGGCACGGAGGACTGGCTGCCTTGGTGCTAGACCCAATAATCAACGGATACCATCTCACCCAAGTCCTCATGGACGGCAGCAGTAGTCTTAATCTGATATATCAGGACACAGTCCGCAAAATGGGGATAGACCCAATGAGAATTAGCCAAAGCAATACTACCTTTAAAGGAGTAATACCAGGCCCAGAGGTCCGCTGTACGGGCTCTCTAGTATTAGAGGTTGTATTCGGTTCTCCCGACAACTTCCGAAGTGTTAACCTTCGACATCGCTCCATTCCGAAGTGGCTATCAAGCACTACTCGGAAGAACAACTTTCGCTCGTTTTAATGCAGTACCGCACTACGCTTCTCTTAAGCTCAAGATGCCCGGTCCACGTGGCATCATCACAGTTAGCGGAAATGTTGAGCGTTCCTTACATGCGGAAGAACGTGTGGCGGCTTTCGCAGCCGAACACTAAACGACCTCTCCAACCAGAACAAATGATCGGTCGTCAAGACCGCGGACACAGCTAGACGAGTCCGGCGCATCACTAGCTGTAACAGCGTAGATAAACCTGAGATTGGTTTGATGGATATACCCCCATAGGCGGTACCAGGGGCTTCCTGCATGTAAAAGGACTACAGTTGGCTCGACCTTACTTATCTTGATTTTTAATGGTTTATTGAGAATAACCAATTTTTTGCACGACAACTTTCACCTAAGTTCTTCTCTTTTACAGATGGTAATCGTGCTACACCCTTCCAGGATACGGCACAACAGAGACACAGGCCGCTCAAAGGTTTCTTTTTAGATTAAGACCCTGCGTAAACCTTTTTTGCTGTCTCTTGTTGCTTCACATCCTCCGGATACTCAGCATAACCGAGAGCGATGCTGACATTATTGGCATTTCGCCAAGTCAGAATGATGCACGTACCTGGACACTCAGGGTTCATTATCAAGGGCGTTACTCAGCCCGGTATATGTTGTAAAGACCGAATACCTTAGGGAGTGTTCGGCGTCGCGAGTTTGGCCTTATATGCATCAGCTCCGAATCATGTCTTTGGTCAAATGTTGGGTTTGCCCGGCTCCTGTGTTTTGCTACCTTACGTTCCGCTCTATCGGCTAAGGTGGCACCAGGAGAACTGCTGCGATTGTGCCCTAGTTCATCCGGATGAGCACCTCAGTAGAGAAAGCCGAAAACTGACTGTCATGATAAAGCGCGAGACTGGTCAACCACTCGATGACTTGGCGGAATCTTCGGGATTCCTCCGTATTAATGAAGGGCCGTTTCCCGGTCATGTATGTATGCGCCCCGTATTCGGATGAACGTGGAAAGACTAGGGGCTATATAGTAGCCCCACCGTCAAACTCCTATGGCTAAGCGAAAGTGTTAAAGCAACATAGTCCGATTGCCTCGTTCGCCGCGCTATCACCTCCTTAATGGACCAAGACGTTGGATGAAGTGTGAATATGCGTTTTTGCGAACACCCCCGCATTATATGCGTGGGGGCTGAAGCTGACGACTGCAAACTTTCAGGTTATATACATATATACATAAACGGCCGCACAGGAGGCATCATAATACTTTCAGGCAAAAGTATAAACATAGCCTTTATAATTCAATAGCATTGTTTTTACAATCGGGATACATGTCACTCAAACATGATACTCTTCGAGCACTGAGCCTCTATTACACGAGCGCCTTCTAGGACTTCTTCAAAATAGTGCTCGGCTGAAACCTGGCCTACGGCCGGAGTTTGGGTTGCAATCGCAGTGGCCTCCATCTCTGGCCAGTATGTCTTCACACGGGCAAGAGCCATCCGTGCACCCTCTATGCACGCCGACCTCTTTACAGCGTCGATATGAGGCACAGCACCAAGGAATCGTTGCACAAGACTAAAATAACTATTCAGCCTTGGTCCTTCCGGCCAGAGACGATCCACGACAGACCTCATGGCAAGCCCGGACAACCTATGGAGCTCGGCCCACTCAGCCATTCGCTCATTTAACAGCAGCGGACGCGCCGGAGCATTGAACTGCGACCAGAACAACTTTTCCACTTCGTGATCTTTTTGGTCTTCGAAAAACTTGGTCGCATCAGCAACACTTGCTGCCAAATCCAGGTACGCATCCGCAGAACTCCATAATTGATCCAGAAGGGCATACTTAGGGTCTCCGAACTTCATCCGCAGCAAAAAGGCCTTCCCAGCCGCGATATCTCCGGCTTGACGTAGCTCCTCCCTCGCCGCTCTGATTTTAGAGCGGGCTTCCTTGGCTACTACCGTGACCTTCTCCAGGTCCGCCGTCTTCGTTTTGCTTTCCTTTTCAAGAAGCTCATAATGGTCGGCGGCATCTTTCAACTCAACAGCCATCTTGGCCATTTTCTCTTTGCTCTGGCAATGAGCAGCCTGTTCGGCTCTTAGCTCTTCGACCGCCTTTATGGCGGCCGCATCACTCCTCCTGGCTGGTTCCTTGGCTTGGGCAAGTTCCGCCCGAAGGGTCTCCACGCCGGCAGCTCCATCTGCAGTCACAGCACATTACGGATACTAGCATCATGCTCCTCTTAATATGTGTTGATAATAGGATAATACATACCCTGTGCCTCGTCAAGCCGCTTCTTCACAAGCACGATGTCGGCGTCTGCCGCATCAAGTTGCCGCTTCAGCTCGGGAAACTCACCAGTCCGGCTAGCCACCGGACCCTCAGCCACTTGCACATAAAAGCAGCACGGTTATTACCTGGGACTATGATCCTCTATTTGTCGTCTTTTTCGATGGCAACCAGAGTCTCAGGGGCTACTATATGCATAGGGCACACCTAGCGTGTGCGGTACCATCAAAAATATATTACTTTGCATACCTCAAAGCCTCTCAGCTGGCTCATAAAAGCTTCATGCAACCCGCTTTCGGCGGATGAAATCCTCTCAACCACCGTACCCATTAGCGTACGATGCGTTTCTGAGATAGCCGCTTGCTCCAGAAGATTCATCAGTGCGTCTGGTCGCGCACTGGACATCTCCGGACTCTTTCTGTTGCTCTCCTCAGGAGCCGAATACTCCGGACTTCGGGTGGCCAAAGGGTTACCTTCTGGCCTTGGCGGATCAGGAGAAATCCTCCGAGACGACACCTCAGGGTCGCCCGCTTCACGAGGCGGGGACCACCAGGTCTGTCCTCGCAGCCGGCTCGCCCCCAGCCGATTGCACAGGTGGCACGTTAGGCCGGCTGCCTTGAGCCGCCCCAGTCGGCGGGGCCGGTGCCGCCTCCCTCTCCGGAACGACGATGTCGTCCTCCCTCTCCAATCCCGGCTGGTCGCCGCCGGCTTCCTCTAGCGGGGGCTCTGGGGCCTCAGGCGCTGCGACGCGCAGAGGGATGACGAGCAAGGTCCCCTCTCCTGTTGCCGCGGCCGCAGCCTCCGCTTGGGCCTTAGCCGCTGCGTCGGCGCGCGCCTTCGCCGCCTCCTCCTCCTGTGCCGCCTTGGCGGCAGCCGCCCTCAACTCCTCCACCTCCCGCTCCTCCCGCGCCTCCCGTGCGTATCGCTCCGTTGCTGCCTGAAGCTCGGCGGGGGGGTCCACGCGGCGGGTGCTCCCGGATCCTCCTGGCGATCTAACGACGGAGGCGGCAGCAACCCGCTCGAGTGAAAGCGGAGCCCTGCTTTTTTTTTGAGAAAGGGGCAAGGATTCAGAAATCACCAAGAAAAGAAAGAATGTACAAAGGAATATACACATACGCCGATACCATCTGCGGCTGCTTCACCAGCTTGCGGAAGCGGGCCGCCTTCGCGGCCGCCTCATCCCGCCTGGTCGCCGCCGCCCCACCCTTGGGCTTCTTCGGCCGGCTCCCGAACAAGCCCGACGCGGCACGGTGCTTCTGCCCGCCGTCCCGAGCAGGCGGCGCGGCGGAGGAACCCGCGCCGTGGCCGAACGCCGGCTGGCGGCGTGGGACGATTTCCGCCTCGTCGTCATCCGGCCAGTCGTCGAAACTGGCTCCAAGCCCGGAGCCGCCTGCTTCGCCGCCGGCTTCGCCGCCACCCGCCTCGGTGTTTTCCTCCATGGCGGCCGCCCCCAAGTCGTGGTCCTCCAGGTCATGCTCCGCCCGGTCGGGGACGAATCGGCGCTCCGCCTCCGACCCGGCTACAGGTCGAAGGAGAGAGCTCTGCCAAGGCGTGCCGACTGGTCAGAGACGGCCAGAAGGAATTCGACAACAAAACTAAGAAAAGAAAAGGGAAAAGAAAACATACCGTGGTTGGAGGATGTGCATGGGAATATGGCTCCTTGCCAAACCGCCACTCTGCGGAGAGCTTGCAGTTCGCAAGGTAATTCACCATGTGGGCCACCTCGTCATGCGGCATGTCCTTGGTGCACATCCGACTCAGATCGAGCTGGCCGCTCATCTGACAGATCAGGTGAGGGTGGCTCTGAAGCGGAAGCACCCGCCGCGCGACGAAGGCGGCAAACAAGTCGGACCCAGTCAGGCCCTCCGACTGGATCATCACCCGCAGTCGGGCGACGGCCGCGGCTCCAGCCGGCGTCAGCGTCGCAGCCCGATAGGACCACTGGGGCCGCCTCCCAGCCGACGGGCCAGCTACGTAAGCCGGCAAGTTGACGTAGTCGCCTTGTGAGCGACGTTCTTCATGTAGAAATATGACTTCTGCCAGCGCTTCACCGACTGGATTAACGTGATGACGGGGAAGGGGTTGTCGGCCGCCGGCCTCCGCATCGCGGTGAAGGCGCCGCTCTGGGCCGGCACGCTTGCATGCGGGTGCCCAGCTTGGATTGGAAGAACTCCCCCAGAGCTCGAGGGTGGGGAGAACGCCAAGGAAGCCTTCGCACAAGGTGACGAAGGCGGACAACAGCACCACCGTGTTCGGGGTGAGGTGGTGCAGCTGGAGTTGATAGAAGTCGAGGAAGGAGCGGAAGAAAGCGCTCGCCGGCAAGCCGATGCCGCGCAGGAAATGCGAGCGGAAGACTACCCGCTCGCCTTCCTCCGGCTCCGGCGTCATCTCTTCGCAGGTGCGAGGCGGACTCGCACCTGGTCCGTGTCGGGCAACCGCCGCGTCTTGAGGAGGAACTCGATGTGGTCCATGTGGATGTTGGAGCCGTCCCAGTCCCCGCCGTACTACATGGTGGTGAGAAGCTAGCAAGGAAGAGTGCGGCGGCGGAGAAAGCACAGCCCTGCGGCGGCGGAGCTGCGGGGCGGAGTGAAAAATGGTGGGACGGCGCGGCGGCGAGGCGCGGCTGCAAGGGAAAGCAGGAGGAAGAAGATGGTGGAGAGGAGAGGAGCGTGCGAGCGTCTGCCGCTTCCCCCTCCTCCCCCTACTTATAGCCTCGCGCGGCGAAGCCGAGGAGGCAAGTCGTGGGGAGGAACGTGGGATTAACTGCGCCCACTCCCCCACATCCCATGATTATTGCGCCCTAACGGCATGCGGAAACCGCTGCCGGAAGACGTGCGGACGGCTTTGGGCCGCAAAGAATCCGCGCCTGGGCCTAGGCGTAGGAGTGGTGGGCCCTCGGCCTGCGGCGACGTCTTGTCGCGCGCGTGGGTTGGCAGGCTCTTTTCAGCCAAGGGACGCCATGTGGTTCGCAGGCGGCGAGCGGCTGGCCTGCAGCCCGGTGCACGCGCCAACAGACTCCCGCCTTCCGACTTTAAAAATTTCGCCAAGACGGCGCGCCCAACCGAAGCCGGCTCCCAGCTGCTGGCTCGTCAAGATAAAAAGCTGACCGAGCTTCTCGACCTCCTCTCAGCCTTGAAGCCCAACCAGCTCCGGGGACTACTGTCGGAGTAAATGGCCACGGGTAGCCTAACCGACTCCCCCTGGCTCTTCGAAAAATTATCAGGCCATTCAGGCCTTCAAGCATACAAAGCATAGGGCCGCCTTCCCCCGGCCGGCTATCCCCAGGGCCGACTCCCAGAAGGCGACCCAGCCTCAGAAACCTCCCCCAAGAAAGATACAAGATAGCCGACTCCAGGGAGCCGACCCCAAGAGGACCGACTCCCAGAAGCCAGCCATGAAGAAAGCCGACTCCCAGAAGCCGGCCATGAAAAAAGCCGGCCAAGACTGCACCTATTAAGACTGTACCCACGTAACGGCGATAGGATGGGGCGTGGCCGCAGTACGGCCCACTACCCCCGAATCCCGGAACAGGCATGGCCACAGGGCGCCGCACGTGTTGGAAATATGCCCTAGAGGCAATAATAAATGGTCATTATTATATTTCCTTGTTCATGGTAATTGTCTATTGTTCATGCTATAATTGTGTTATCTGGAAATCGTAATGCATGTGTGAATACATAGACCACAACGTGTCCCTAGCAAGCCTCTAGTTGACTAGCTCGTTGATCAACAGATAGTCATGATTTCCTGACTATGGACATTGGATGTCATTGATAACGGGATCACATCATTAGGAGAATGATGTGATGGACAAGACCCAATCCTAAGCATAGCTCAAAGATCGTGTAGTTCGTTTGCTAGAGCTTTTCCAATGTCATGTATCTTCTCCTTAGACAATGAGATTGTGCAACTCCCGGATACCGTAGGAGTACTTTGGGTGTGCCAAACGTCACAACGTAACTGGGTGACTATAAAGGTACACTACGGGTATCTCCGAAAGTGTCTGTTGGGTTGGCACGGATCGAGACTGGGATTTGTCACTCCGTATGACGGAGAGGTATCTCTGGGCCCACTCGGTAATGCATCATCATAATGAGCTCAATGTGCCTAAGGAGTTAGTCACGGAATCATGCATTGCGGTACGACTAAAGAGACTTGCCGGTAACGAGATTGAACAAGGTATTGGATACCGACGATCGAATCTTGGGCAAGTAACATACCGATTGACAAAGGGAATTGTATACGGGATTGATTGAATCCTCGACATCGTGGTTCATCCGATGAGATCATCGTGGAACATGTGGGAGCCAACATGGGTATCCAGATCCCGCTGTTGGTTATTGACCGGAGAGGCGTCTTGGTCATGTCTGCATGTCTCCCGAACCCGTAGGGTCTACACACTTAAGGTTCGGTGACGCTAGGGTTGTAGAGATATGAGTATGCGGAAACCCGAAAGTTGTTCGGAGTCCCGGATGAGATCCCGGACGTGGCAAGGAGTTCCCGAATGGTCCGGAGGTGAAGAATTATATATAGGAAGTCAAGTTTCGGCCACCGGGAAAGTTTCGGGGGTCACCGGTATTGTACCGGGACCACCGGAAGGGTCCCGGGGGTCCACCGGGTGGGGCCACCTATCCCGGAGGGCCCCATGGGCTGAAGTGGGAAGGGAACCAGCCCTTAGTGGGCTGGGCCGCCCCCCATGGGCCTTCCCCCTGCGCCTAGGGTTGGAAACCCTAGGGTGGGGGGCGCCCCACTTGCCTTGGGGGGCAAGTCTCCCCCCTGGCCGCCGCCCCCCCCATCCAGATGGGTTCAGGCCGGCGCCCCCCTCCTAGGGGGCCTATATAAAGGGGGGAGGGAGGGCAGCAGCACTACAGCCTTGGGCGCCTCCCTCCTCCCCTGCAACACCTCTCCCTCTCGCAAAAGCTCGACGAAGCCCTGCCGAGATCCCGCTACATCCACCACCACGCCGTCGTGCTGCTGGATCTCCATCAACCTCTCCTTCCCCCTTGCTGGATCAAGAAGGAGGAGACGTCGCTGCTCCGTATGTGTGTTGAACGCGGAGGTGTCGTCCGTTCGGCACTCGGTCATCGGTGATTTGGATCACGGCGAGTACGACTCCATCTACCTCGTTCATTGGAACGCTTCCGCTCGCGATCTACAAGGGTATGTAGATGCACTTCTTTCCCCTCGTTGCTAGTATACTCCATAGATGGATCTTGGTGAGCGTAGGAAAATTTTAAAATTCTGCTACGATCCCCAACAGTACGGGCCAGCCATCCCCCGTCCGGCGCGGCACTGTAGCCATGTTGGCCTCGATGTCACCCACGACAGGTGCCAGTACGGCCCGTGGGCGGTGGGCCCCTTTGCCAGAGAGACATCTGAAGACGACCTAGCCTCCTCTAGTCGGCCAGGGATGTGGCCGGCTCCCAATAGCCGGCTACCTCCCTCCCTCGAAGCATGCGCCCCATTAAGGAGACAAGACGAGGTAAGGCTACAGTGAGAGCTCGCAAGGCGGTGACACTGTAGCCACGCTTACCTCGTCAAAGCCCTCGTCATCAGAGGCGAGGCAACAGTAACCAGCTGCCGACAAAGCCCCCAAGCAGTGGGGCCGGCCTGCCGGCCAAGAGGCCGGCAGCCGGCGGGACCCACCAGTCGGCGGGCCCCAATGACCGGCGGAGAAGCCGGCGAGCATAGACACTAACGGCTGGGACCCGCGCCCAGCCGGATTACCATTGTACCCCTGGGGGGTAGGCCTATATAAACCCCCCGGGACACCCATGCAAAGGGTTGATCTCATAGAATTCCACACACCACATAGAGAGAAAAGGAGAGCTAGCCTTGCCCTTCTTCTTCCTCTAGCCAAACAGCTCAAGGAGCACTTGTAGCTACTTGTATTGATCTAGTGATCATGTGGAGACCCCGCAGAGCATTACTAGGGGTGTTAACTCCACGGAGAGCCCCAAACCTGGGTAAGATCCGCCGGCGTGCATGTCTTCGCCTCATCCCGTTTCCAAGCACCAGCGACGTTTTACTGGCTCCCACAATGATAAGACACCCGTTGCCATATGTCGCACCTACCACCCGACACGCCCGAAGTGGTACGAGTGGAGGCGTACTCCCTCTTTACGCCTTCTACGTCACCCCCCAGGATTTTCTGAATTATTCAAATTTAATCAGATTTAGACTGAAACTTTGACCGGCCATAACTTCTAGCCTATAAGTCCAAATGAGTTGATTCTTTTTGCATTGTCTTTATTTCAGAAAGCTCTAGCAGCACCCAAAAATGTGGATTTTTCCTTGCTGTCTAGAATTTCTGGTGGTTTTCAGATTGGTTTTTTATATTTGTTTTTGTCGTTTTTAAATATTTTCAGAAGAAGAGACTTGTCTTGAAGCCAACCATGAGGAGTGTGATCCTCCTCTGCACTAAGGCAAGCCACACCAGCATTTGGATGGTGTTATCTCAATATCTATGATTTTCCACTTGAATATTAGTTCTTATTTGCATTTACAATTTGTTAAATAAATTTTGTTGAGTGCTGGTTACTTTATCAAGCTTGCAAATGTTTGTTTAAGTCTCTGGTTGAATGCATGTTCTAGAGTAGTCAAGTAGAATAAAATTTTGCTTTAGTTATATTGCTATGATAAATAATGATGGTTCTTTTATTAAGTGATATATCCATATGAATTATGAGTTAATCAAATTATTGCATGATATTAAAAATGAGGTAGACCAGTAAAGTTTTTGATCCTGAGTAGCGCAAGATAATTATGTTGATTCGTATCTATGAGTTGCTAGCTTTGCATGTCGAGTAGTTGCATGACCATGGCATAGTATGGGTTTTTATATAAAGATTTTATTTCAAAGTTAAACCTGATTAAGTCCAACTTGAATATGATGTTGATCACGTCATGGTGCCACTGAATCGGGTTTTACTCAGTGCGACCACATTTACCTTATGGGGGGTCTTGATTCGGTCCTTTGTTGTGCCTCTCACCGGTGCCTCCAGCGAGGGAAGGTTATGGGCGTGCATACCCTGGCCTGGTAAGCAGACATAACCTTGTGTGCTCGTTTTTGTTTTTATGGTACCTTGTCCCCGTTTGGGACCGTTTTGCCTCGACGGTGGCCGTTGGTGCCTTTGGTAGGCACGGGGCCACCCAAGACCTAGCCCTGAGAGGGAGTTGGTCGGAGTGGCCGGGAGAGTGCCACGACAAGGGGAGGGTTTCGTTGGAACGCCGTTGGTCCACCCGAATGGGAGTGCGAGGCCATGGGTTTCGTGGTGTGGGTAAAGTGCACTACCTCTACAGAGTGTATTTAATCTATCGATAACCGCGTCCTTGGTTATGGGCATAGCTCGGAAGTAAGTCACACCATGGATCAACTTTTATAATTAATCTTGCACACTAAATGATTGTTGTTGGCACTGGTTTTGTGATGATACATGAACTCATTAGTTGCATCATGAGTGATTGGTTTCAGTTGTGACCCAGGTATGGTCACCATTTGGTTACGTGGTAACCAATCTGGTAAGCGAGTCCGCGAGACTCGGTGCACATGTTGATTTCACCGCATTACTAGTATTGCTTGTACTGCATTAACCTGATTAATTGTCATGATATTGCTTGTACTGCATTAACCTGATTTCACCGCATAACTAGTATTGCTTGTACTGCATTAACCTAATTAATTGTCATGATATTGTTTGTCATCGTACTTATGTTTGTTGTGAGCTTGCAAGTACATTCAATGTACTGACCTAGCGTGCCATGCCAGCTTTCAGGCAAGTCGGTTCGCATCGTGCTATGGAGTTTCCACTTCGTCGTTCTTCTGCTGCCGCGTAGTTCGTGTGATCGAGGCCCTCATCATGTTCATTAAATAATGTACATACTATCCAGCCGCACCAAGTGTGCCGCTTGGCCTCGTATCTCGATGTAATGTCAGACTTATGTAATCCGCTAGCTTCAATAAAGCGGTTGTTTCTGTACCATGTTGTTGTGTATTGCCAGAAGACTTGATCTCTGGGCTGGCAATGCAAGGTAAACCGGCTGCTCTGAGCCGGGGTGCCACAATGCTTGGTATCAGAGCCGCGCTGATTGTAGGACACGCTAGACCGTTAGTGCATTAGTGGAATGGTAGATAGTTTCGCCTGAGTACCGGTAGTCATAGAAATTGGTTGTTGCATTGCATGCATGTTTATCTGTTGTTATTACTAACCGTATGGTTTGAGTGTAGATGGCTCCAGTACCGATCTTGTACCATCCTGAGACAGCTCCATACACATCGCCGCACTTGCTTTAGAACGTGTGGCGACGACTCTACCCAGAGGGTGCTGATCCAGAGTATCGGGTGTATCGGGAGCATCTGGCCGGTGCATTGTATGAGTATTATGCTGAGGTCACTCTACACCACAGTTCCCCTTCCGGCCCTTACACTCGTTCTACTAAGGGTGGTCTCACTTCTACGCCATCTCAGGCGGTCTAGTTCGCTGCTATCGAGGCTCTTGTAGACTTGCGCTACAACGAGGTTCGCATGCACACCCACCCAGGTCTCTTTTACTACCCATCTCTGCACGAGAATGGGTGTATCCGCTTTCCTTTGATTAATCCGGTGTGCGATCGTCCCACTAGCCACATTTCTCGTTATATCACTGCCAGTTATCTCCTAAACTACGAGTTAGCTCGGGAGCTAACTCGCGCCCGGACAGCTCTCGCCGCTGCTCGTAATTGGAACCCTCTCCCTAGTGTCATTTTCGCTCCTCCAGTTCCTTCAGGTTCCGTTCCACCGGTGACTTCGCAGGGTACCGTAAGCCCTCTGGCAGTGACCCCTCGCAGTGCTCCTGCTGCGTGGGCATCCCTTGTCGCTACTCCTGCAACTCCTATGCTTAGCTCCCATCCCGCACCTGCCCCTAAGGGAGAGGCCTCGAGGCAGCGCCAGAGCGTCTCTCTTAACCCGGAGGTCTCCACTATTAGTTCAGGGTCTGGGTCCGGCTCAGGAGAGGAACCCGCAGCAGCGCCGTCCAAGCAGTAGACCGTTAGAGTATCGCTTCCGTCATGAGTATGATGTATGGGTGTAATCGCACGTGTCATGATGCTTAGTTTCATGTATGAGGGTAGTAGACCCATTGTGATGTTTACTTTCATGTTGAGTCTATGTATAATTATGTTGGAACCTTTTATTCGCTTTCGTTTTCTTTCTTTGTTTTCTTCCGGGATTTGTCATTGGCTTTCCTCCCATGTTGGATTTTTCTCATCGCGATTGCTATGCATTGGGAAAATAAATAATAGGATGATGCAGGGAGGCAGCAGCAGCCAAGCTTGTGAGGATGTCCCTGCCCGTCGCTCCGCAAGACAGGCAGGACATTCCCCCGAGCCATACCAGCAACCTACGTCTCCACCACCACATCTGCCTTCCACTGAGCAAATCCTGTGAATGTTTGAAGAAAGAAGGAGCAACGATCTGCTGGAAGTATTGAGAAGTGTGCAAGTTATGGTTGGGCAGAATGGAAACCAGAGTGGTCATCACTCCAAGCTGTTAGATTTTCAGCGAACAAAGCCTCCCAGCTTCAGCCAAGTTATTGATCCATTGGAAGCCGATGATTGGTTAAGGACTATTGAGAGGAAACTGGAGATTGCTCGCACTGAAGAGGGAGACAAGGTTCCCTTTGCAACGCATTATCTCGAAGGAGTTGCCGCTATATGGTGGGATAATGCTAAGGCCATATGGCCCGCGGACGAGGAAATTACTTGGACTAAATTCAAGGATCATTTCCGCAAGTATCATATCCCCACCGGGATTATGAAAATCAAGTAGCGTGAATTCCTCGCCCTCACTCAAGGCAGCATGACAGTCAGCGAGTACCTGAATAAATTCAACCATTTGGCCCGCTATTCTATCTACGATGTGGCCACAGAAGAATGGAAGGTCGACAGATTTCTTGGAGGACTGAATCAGCATCTCAGGTGCACTCTCAGCATGTTTGATTTTCCGGACTTCCTGACTCTGGTGAACAAGGCCCTCATCGTAGAAAAGGAACACAAGCTCCTACATGACAACAAGCCAGCTATTAATGACCACAAGTGCAAATTCGAGCCGAAGAAGGATATGCAACCAGTGCAGAAGGCTCGTACTTGGCAACAGACTCAGGTTGAGTACAAACCCAACTGGCAGCAAAATGTCAATAGGACCACCACCCAAGTCAAGAATACCGTGACCAGCCCGGTGCGTGAAGATTATCAGTGCAACAATTCCTGTTTCAGCTGTGGGCAAACAGGACATTACGCCAGACAGTGCCCCAAGAACAACAAAAACACAGCTCCATTCCATCCTCAAGTCAACTACATGGAGCCGTATTCCTTCCCAATACCATCCAAGGGCAAATCCATCATATCTCCGCAGTCGAATACCAAGAGGACCCGAAAGTCATCATTGGTATGTTTCTTGTTAATAACATACCCGCCGTAATTTTATTTGACTCTGGGGCTTCCCACTCTTTTATTTCACGGGGTTTTGCTGCCCAAAACAAATTTCCTTGCTCGATTTTAGGAAAACACATGCTAGTACAATCCCCGGGATCCCTGCTCAGAAGCAATCTGGTCTGCCGCAATTTGGAAATTGACATCAAGGGCATCAAGTTCCCAACATCTCTGATAATCATCGATTCTAGCAAATTGGATATTATTCTGGGCATGAATTGGTTGACCCAATACCAAGTATGCATCAACTGTGCGACCAGAGAAGTTACCATGAAAAATATGGAAGGTCGCACCACAAGCTTGTATGCCCGCAAAAGCATACCCAAGAAGGATATGATCTTCACCGCCGTGGCAGAAGAGGTGGAACTAATTCCAGTGGTCAGTGAGTATCCAGATGTATTTCCTGAAGAACTACCAGGCGTGCTGCCAGACCAAGAGCTGGAGTTTGCAATTGATTTGGTGCCTGGAACTGCACTGATACACAAGAAATACTATCGGATGCCTTCCTCAGAATTGGTGGAATTAAAGAAACAGCTGGATGAGATGCTGCAGAAATGATACATCCGCCCAAGCTCTTCACCATGGGGATCACCAGCGATATTCGTGGACAAAAAGGATGGCAGTCTACGAATGTGCGTAGACTACCGACAGCTGAATGACATCACCATCAAAAACAAGTATCCACTGCCAAGGATTGACGATTTGTTTGAAACTCAGTGGGGCCAAAGTATTCTCCAAAATTTATTTGAGGACCGGATATCATCAGCTCAAAATAAAGAAGGAGGATATTCCCAAGACCGCGTTCACCACTCGATATGGTCTTTATGAATATACCATTATGTCCTTCGGCCTCACCAACGCCCCAGCCTTCTTCATGCATATGATGAACAAGGTGTTTATGGATTTCTTGGACAAATTTGTGGTGGTGTTCATTGATGACATCCTCATTTACTCAAAAAGCAAAGACAAACACAAGGACCACCTTCGAGCAGTTTTGCAAAGGCTCCGCGACTATCAGCTTTATGCCAAGTTCAGCAAATGTGAGTTTTTGGCTCCAGCAAGTTGGATTTCTCGGGCATGTACTCTCGACAGAAGGAATATCTATGGATCCAAGCAAGGTGAAAGATGTACTTGATTGGTCCGCACCCACCACAGTCTCAGAAATCCGGAGTTTCCTTGGACTAGCCGGATATTATCGCCGTTTTATTGAAGGATTCTCCAAGATTGCCAAGCCAATGACCGAGCTCTTAAAGAAGGATAGAAGTTTGAATGGACTGATGACTGCGAACGGAGTTTCAATGAGCTAAAAGTCAGGCTGACGTCAGCACCAGTATTGACTCTTCCGGACATCTACCGCAGTTTTGATGTCTATTGTGACGCTTCCAGAAAAGGTCTTGGATGTGTACTTATGCAAGATGGCAAGGTTGTGGCTTATGCATCCCAACAACTACGGCCACACGAAGGAAATTAGCCCACTCATGATTTGGAATCGGCCGCAGTGGTGCACGCTTTGAAGATCTGGAGACACTATCTGATTGGAAAGAAGTGCCCGATATTTACCGACCACAAGAGTCTCAAGTATATATTCACTCAGCCCGATCTGAACATTCGACAGTGAAGATGGCTCGAGTTGGTTAAGGACTACGACCTCGGTATAAATTATCACCCGGGCAAAGCTAATGGGGTGGCTAACACCCTCAGCCGCAAACCAGCCAACCAAAATGCTCTAATGGATTCTTTGCCTCCTGAGCTTTATGAAGAAATCACTCAGCTCAACTTGGTGATTACCGATGCCCGACTTGCCAACATATTGGAAGTTGCCCCTACTCTAGAAGGAGAAATTCGCAACACTCAGGCATATGACCAATCATTACAATTGTATGCCAAGAAGGTGCACGAGGGGCATAGACCGGATTTCTCTAGAGATCAGCAAGGGACGCTAAGGTTCCAAGGAAGGATTTGCGTACCCAACCTCGAAGGTCTAAGGAAGAAAATATTGACAGAAGCACATGAATCTCCATACTCAATTCACCCCGGCGGTACCAAAATGTATGAAGACCTTCGTCAGGTATTCTGGTGGGATGGAATGAAGAAAGACATCACCTACTTTGTGGCTTGTTGCGATATATGCAACAAGGTAAAGGCGAAACACCAAAAACCCGCCGGACTCCTCCAACCTCTGCCAATATCCCAATGGAAATGGAACGATATCTGCATGGATTTTATCACCGGATTACCAAGGACTCACCGAGGAAATGATGCAATAAGGGTCATAGTGGACACCTTAACGAAGGTGGCACATTTCGTTCCCATCCGGACCACCTACCGTGTCGATCATCTTGCACAATTGTATGTGTCCCGAATCGTCAGTCTGCATGGAGTACCCAAGACTATCACCTCACACAGGGGATCTCTCTTCACTTCAGCATTTTGGTCTCGACTACATCAAGCCTTGGGAACTTCTCTGAGGTACAACACGGCTTATCATCACCAGACAGATGAACAGACTGAGCGAGTAAACCAAATACTCGAAGATATGCTCAGGGCATGTGCATTGGCCCAAGGACCCAAGTGGGAAGAATGTCTGCCCTATGCCGACTTTTCCTACGACAACAGTTTCCAGACTAGCTTAAAGATGTCACCCTATGAAGCTCTGTATAGCCGTAAATGCCGCACTCCACTGAACTGGTCTCAAACCGGAGACAGCCGTATTTTTCGGGACTGATTTAATGCTCGAAGCCGAGAAGCAATTCAAGGAAATCCGAGACAGACTGCAGCTGGCCACATCACGGCACAAGAGTTATTATGACGCCAAACACCGCCAAATCAGCTTCGAACCCGGAGAACACATATATCTCCGAGTTACCCCTATGAAAGGAGTCAAGAGGTTTCAGACCCGCGGAAAATTGGCACCTAGATGCATCGGTCCTTTTCCAGTCATGGCCAGAGTCGGAACAGTTGCCTATCAGTTGGAATTGACACCCGAGCTATCCGAAGTACACAATGTGTTTCATATCTCACAGCTAAGGAGATGCATCTCGCCACCGGAGAAAAGGACTGACATGGCAGACATAGAATTGGCTAAGGATTTGACATATGAGGAAAAGCCAATCAGAATATTGGATGAGACAGAAAGAGTCACTCGCAGCAAAGGAATAAGGTTTTACAAGGTTCAGTGGGAACATCACACAGAGGAGGAAGCAACCTGGGAAAGAGAGGAATTTTTAAGGACTGCATACCCAGAATGGTTTTCCCAAGCAACCGAATCTCGAGGACGAGATTCATCCCAAGTGGGGGAGGTTTGTGACAGCCTGGATTTTGCCTTCTCTCTTTTTCCGGACTTGGTTTTTGCCTTTGCCTTGATTTGGATTTTTGGAATCAATTCAAATGGACTTGTCACTTGGGCATGCCCTTGACTTTCACCCAAGTGACCTATCTATTTCTCATTCAACCTTATTTCTCTGATAAACCCCCCAAAATAATCAAATGAATATTTTCCAAAAAAGAAAAATATTCATTTTCCTCTGTGAAACTCTTTTCAGACACTAGTGCTCCAAAGCAACCCTCATTTTTATTGCTCCCAAAAATCTGAAATAATTCCTGAATATTCTTTGGACCTTGGCACAACTTACCAAGCAAAAATATTGCATGACTTTTTGCAATATTTTTTCTATAGAAAATAATTTCTCTTCTGGCCCAAAATTTCAGTTTGTATAGCAAGTACATTTTTCCTTGATCTTTTGGCCCTGGTTTTTCTTGAGCCTAATTACCCTCCTAAGAAACCATTAACCCCAGGACACAAGCCCTAATGGCCATCTAGAAGCTTGCCAAACTTGGCGACCAAGTTTCTGGTCAGAAACTTGCCAAGTTGGTTGCGTCAAATCTGGTCGGCCAGGTGATGTGTCCTCAGCTCCTCTAGCCTAAACACTGCATGGACTTTAGCCCAGACATGGTTTGGCCGCGCGTGGCGCCGTTTTGACCATGCCAGGGCGGTGACCGCGTGAGGACACGGTGTCTGGCACGCGTTCGACACGCTCTGGGTAGCGCCAACGCTTCTATTCGGCGCGTGCTCGAGCCAGAGCTCGCCGACGACTGCCGCACCGCGGCACCAGCCTCGACCCATCATCCTTGACCCCTCCCTGGCTCTCGCCGACGCCGGAGACGCCGCAGCGAGCACGGGCACGTCGTGGCCAAACGCCACAGTGCACTCGTGCCCTTGTCCTCTTCCCCTTCCTCCCTGTGCTCGTCCGCGAGCGTGGACAGCCTCCGCCTAGACACTGAAACCTTGCCCCCTCACACTAGCGCCTTTCGTTGCCATTCACCGGCTTCCAGAGCACTCCGGCGGCGCCACGTTACCCCCTCTCGCTTCGGCTATATATAGAGCCCCTCTCCTCGCTTCCAAGCCTCACACCACTCCTCACCACCGCCACGACCACGTAGGAACACCGTAGCCCGGTCGGGCAGGCCCCTGGCCGTCGACCCCGACCAGAGAACTCCGGCGATCTCCGCAGCCCAGCCACCTCGCTCCGGTGCCCCTCGAGCTCGACCAACCCCTCAGGCGTGGCACTGGGGGTCCTCTGGTGCCGCCTGGACGCTGCTGAGCCCTCGAAGCCGCCTCTCGTCGTCGCCTTCTTCCTCTCCGGCAAGTCCCATCCGCCATCGTAGCTTGCGAGCTTGACTGCGAGTAGCTCTGGCCATCCCACGGCAAGCCACGGGTACGAGCAGGTGCGTCGTGAACCCATCTTCGTTTCTATCCCTCTGGTTTAGCCCCAAACCCACTCCTCGCCGGTGTAAGCTCCGGTGAAGCGCCGTCGCTCTCTGATCTCTCTCTCCTTCTCTATCTCCTGACAGGTGGGGCCCAGCGTCAGCCTCACCACTCGCGCCCGAAGCGGTACGAGTGGAGGCGTACTCCCTCTTTACGCCTTCGACGTCACCCCCAGGATTTTCTGAATTATTCAAATTTAATCAGATTTAGACTGAAACTTTGACCGGCCATAACTTCTAGCCTATAAGTCCAAATGAGTTGATTCTTTTTGCATTCTCTTTATTTCAGAAGGCTCTAGCAACACCCCAAAATGTGGATTTTTCCTTGCTGTCTAGAATTTCTGGTGGTTTTCAGATTGGTTTTTGATATTTGTTTTTGTGGTTTTTAAATATTTTCAGAAGAAGAGACTTGTCTTGAAGCCAACCAGGAGGAGTGTGATCTTCCTCTGCACTAAGGCAAGCCACACCAGCATTTGGATGGTGTTACCTCAATATCTATGATTTTCTACTTGAATATTAGTTCTTATTTGCATTTACAATTTGTTAAATAAATTTTGTTGAGTGCTAGTTACTTTATCATGCTTGCAAATGTTTGTTTAAGTCTCTGGTTGAATGCATGGACTAGAGTAGTCAAGTAGAATAAAATTTTGCCTTAGTTATATTGCTATGATAAATAATGATGGTTCTTTTATTAAGTGATATATCCATATGAATTATGAGTTAATCAAATTATTGCATGGTATTAAAAATGAGGTAGACCAGTAAAGTTTTTTATCCCGAGTAGCGCAAGATAATTATGTTGATCCGTATCTATGAGTTGCTAGCTTTGCATGTCGAGTAGTTGCATGACCATGGCATAGTGTGGGTTTTTATATAAAGATTTTATTTCAAAGTTAAACCTGATTAAGTCTAACTTGAATATGCTGTTGATCACGTCATGGTGCCACTGAATCGGGTTTTACTTAGTGCGGCCACATTTACCTTATGGGGGGGTCTTGATTCGGTCCTTTGTTGTACCTCTCACCGGTGCCTCCCACGAGGGAAGGTTATGGGTGTGCATACCCTGGCCCGGTAAGCAGACATAACCTTGTGTGCTCGTTTTTGTTTTTATGGTACCTTGTCCCCGTTTGGGACCGTTTTGCCACGACGGTGGCCGTTGGTGCCTTTGGTAGGCACGGGGCCACCCAAGACCTAGCCCTGAGAGGAAGTTGGTCGGAGTGGCCGGGAGAGTGCCACGACAAGGGGAGGGTTTCGTCGGAACGCCGTTGGTCCACCCGAATGGGAGTGCGAGGCCATGGGTTCCGTGGTGTGGGTAAAGTGCACTACCTCTGCAGAGTGTATTTAATCTATCGATAGCCGCGTCCTCGGTTATGGGCGTAGCTCGGAAGTAAGTCACACCATGCATGGATCAAGTTTTATAATTAATCTTGCACACTAAATGATTGTTGTTGGCATTGGTTTCGTAACGATTCATGAACTCATTAGTTGCATCATGAGTGATTGGTTTCAGTTGTGACCCAGGTATGGTCACCGTTTGGTTACGAGGTAACCCGTCTGGTAAGTGAGTCCGCGAGACTCGGGGCACATGTTGATTTCACCGCATTACTAGTACTGCTTGTACTGCATTAACCTGATTAATTGTCATGATATTGTTTGTCATCGTGCTTATGTTTGTTGTGAGCTTGCAAGTACATTCAATGTACTGCCTGGCGTGTCATGCCAGCTTTCAGGCAAGTCGGTTCGCATCAGAGCGCATCTCACGTCTAGGCCATGTCCACGTCGGTGTCCCTGTGCTATGGAGTTTCCACTTCGTCGTTCTTCCGCTGCCGCGTAGTTCGTGTGATCGAGGCCCTCGTCATGTTCATTAAATAATGTACATACTGTCCAGCCGCATCGAGTGTGCCGCTTGGCCTCGTATCTCGATGTAATGTCAGACTTATGTAATCCGCTAGCTTCAATAAAGCGGTTGTTTCTGTACCATGTTGTTGTGTATTGCCAGAAGACTTGATCTCTGGGCTGGCAATGCAAGGTAAACCGGTTGCTCTAAGTCGGGGTGCCTCATTGATATATTGGATGACTATATTCGGACACCAGATGAGTTCCGGAGGTCACCGGATAATTATCGGAGTGCCAGGGGGTTATCGGAACCCCCGGGGGAACTAATGGGCCTACATGGGCCTTGTGAGAAAGAAAGGAGGGGGCATTAGGGCTGGCCGTGCCCCCCCCCTTGAGGATTCCGAATTGGACAAGGAGGGGGGGCGGCGCCCCCTCTTTCCCTCCCTCTCTCTCTCCTTCATTTCCCCTTCCCCCTCCTAGTAGGACTAGGGAAGGGGGAGTCCTACTCCTACTAGGAGGAGGACTCCTCCCCTCCTTGGCACGCCCAAGGGCCCGACGGCCTCCCCCCTTGCTCCTTTATATATGGGGGCAGGGGCACCGAGGAACACAACAAACATTGTTAGCCGTGTGCGGCGCCCCCTCCACAGTTTACGCCTCCGGTCACATTCACGTAGTGCTTAGGCGAAGCCCTGCGCGGATTACTTCACCATCACCGTCACCACGCCATCGTGTTGACGGAACTCTCCCTCGACACTTTGCTGGATCAAGAGTTCGAGGGACATCATCGAGCTGAACGGGTGCAGAACTTGGAGGTGCCATACGTTCGGTACTTGGATCGGTCGGATCGTGAAGACGTTCGACTACATCAACCGCGTTACTAAATGCTTCCGCTTTCGGTCTACGAGGGTACGTGGACACACTCTCCCCGCTCGTTGCTATGCTTCTGCTAGATAGATCTTGCATGATCGTAGGCAATTTTTTTTGAAATACTACGTTCCCCAACAGTGGCATCCGAGCCAGGTCTATGCGTAGATGTTATATGCACGAGTAGAACACAAAGAGTTGTGGGCGATAATAGTCATACTGCTTACTAGCATGTCAAACTTTGATTCGGCGGTATTGTTGGATTAATCGGCCTAGACCGACATTACATGACCGTGTTCATGAGACTGGTTCTACCGCCGTGCTTCGCACACAGGTGGCTAGTGGGTGTCTGTTTCTCCAACTTTAGTTGAATCGAGTGTGACTACGCCCGGTCCTTGTTGAAGGTTAAAACAGCACACTTGACGAAAAATCGTTGTGGTTTTGATGCGTAGGTAAGAATGGTTCTTACTAGAAGCCCGTAGCAGCCACGTAAAACTTGCAACAACAAAGTAGAGGACGTCTAACTTGTTTTTGCAGGGCTTGCTGTGATGTGATATGGTCAAGACGTGATGATATATAAATTGTTGTATGAGATGATCATGTTTTGTAATAGAGTTATCGGCAACTGGCAGGAGCCATATGGTTGTCGCTTTATTGTATGAAATGCAATCGCCATGTAATTGCTTTACTTTATCACTAAGCAGTAAAGATAGTCGTAGAAGCAATAGTTGGCGAGACGACAACGATGCTTCAATGGAGATCAAGGTGTCAAGCCAGTGACGATGGTGATCATGACGGTGCTTTGGAGATGGAGATCAAAGGCACAAGATGATGATGGCCATATCATATCACTTATATTGATTGCATGTGATGTTTATCCTTTATGCATCTTATTTTGCTTAGTTCGACGGTAGCATTACAAGATGATCTCTCACTAAATTTCAAGGTACAAGTGTTCTCCCTGAGTATGCACCGTTGCGAAAGTTCATCGTGTCGAGACACCACGTGATCATCGGGTGTGATAAGCTCTACGTTCACATACAACGCGTGCAAGCCAGTTTTGCACACGCAGAATACTCGGGTTAAACTTGACGAGCCTAGCATATGCAGATATGGCCTCGAACACTGAGACCGAAAGGTCGATCCTGAATCATATAGTAGATATGATCAACATAGTGATGTTCACCATTGAAAACTACTCCATCTCACGTGATGATCGGACATGGTTTAGTTGATTTGGATCACGTGATCACTTAGATGATTAGATGGATGTCTATCTAAGTGGGAGTTCTTAAGTAATTTGATTAATTGAACCTTAATTTATCATGAACTTAGTACCTGATAGTATTTTGCATGTCTGTGTTGTTGTAGATAGACGGCCCGTGTTGTTGTTCCGTTGAATTTTAATGTGTTCCTAGAGAAAGCTAAGTTGAAAGATGATGGTAGCAACTACACGAACTGGGTCCGTAACTTGAGGATTATCCTCATTGCTGCACAGAAGAATTACGTCCTGGAAGCACCGCTAGGTGCCAAACTTGCTGCAGGAGCAACACCAGATGTTATGAACGTCTGGCAAAGAAAAGCTGATGACTACTCAATAGTTCAGTGTGCCATGCTTTACGGCTTAGAACCGGGACTTCAACGATGTTTTGAACGTCATGGACCATATGAGATGTTCCAGGAGTTGAAGTTAATATTTCAAGCAAATGCCCGGATTGAGATATATGAAGTCTCCAATAAGTTCTATAGCTGCAATATGGAGGAGAATAGTTCTGTCAGTGAACATATACTCAAAATGTCTGGGTATAATAATCACTTGATTCAACTGGGAGTTAATCTTCCTAATGATAGTGTCATTGACAGAATTCTTCAATTACTGCCACCAAGCTACAAGAGCTTCGTGATGAACTATAACATGCAAGGGATGGATAAGACAATTCCCGAGCTCTTCGCAATGCTAAAAGCTGTGGAGGTAGAAATCAAGAGAGAGCATCAAGTGTTGATGGTCAACAAGACCACCAGTTTCAAGAAAAAGGGTAAAGGGAAGAAGGGGAACTTCAAGAAGAACAACAAGTAAGTTGCTGCTCAAGTGAAGAAGCCCAAGTCTGGACCTAAGCCTGAGACTGAGTGCTTCTACTGCAAAGGGACTAGTCACTGGAAGCGGAACTGCCCCAAGTATTTGGCGAATAAGAAGGATGGCAAGGTGAACAAAGGTATATGTGATATACATGTTATTGATGTGTACCTTACTAATGCTCGCAGTAGTGCTTGGGTATTTGATACTGGTTCTGTTGCTAATATTTGCAACTCGAAATAGGGACTACGGATTAAGCGAAGATTGGCAAAGGACGAGGTGACGATGCGCATGGGAAATGGTTCCAAAGTCGATGTGATCGCGGTCGGCACGCTACCTCTACATCTACCTTCGGGATTAGTTTTAGACCTGAAGCATTGTTATTTGGTGCCAGCGTTACGCACGAACATTATATCTGGATCTTGTTTGATGCGAGACGGTTATTCATTTAAATCAGAGAATAATGGGTGTTCTATTTATATAAGTAATATCTTTTATGGTCAGGCACCCTTGAAGAGTGGTTTACTTTTATTGAATCTCGATAGTAGTGACACACATATTCATAATATTGAAGCCAAAAGATGTAGAGTTGATAATTATAGTGCAACTTATTTGTGGCACTGCCGTTTAGGTCATATTGGTGTAAAGCGCATGAAGAAACTCCATTTTGATGGACTTTTGGAATCACTTGATTATGAATCACTTGGTACTTGTGAACCATGCCTCATGGGCAAGATGACTAAAACGCTGTTCTCCGGAACAATGGAGCGAGCAACAGATTTGTTGGAAATCATACATACTGATGTATGTGGTCCGATGAATATTGAGGCTCGCGGCGGGTATCGTTATTTTCTCACCTTCACAGATGATTTGAGCAGATATGGGTATATCTACTTGATGAAGCATAAGTCTGAAACATTTGAAAAGTTCAAAGAATTTCAGAGTGAAGTGGAAAATCATCGTAACAAGAAAATAAAGTTTCTACGATCTGATCATGGAGGAGAATATTTGATTTACGAGTTTGGTCTTCATTTGAAACAATGCGGAATAGTTTCGTAACTCACGCCACCCGGAACACCACAGCGTAATGGTGTGTCCGAACGTCGAAACCGTGCTTTATTAGATATGGTGCGATCTATGATGTCTCTTACTGATTTACCGCTATCGTTTTGGGGTTATGCTTTAGAGACAGTTGCATTCACGTTCAATAGGGCACCATCTAAATCCGTTGAGACGACACCTTATGAACTGTGGTTTGGCAAGAAACCCAAGTTGTCGTTTCTTAAAGTTTGGGGCTGCGATGCTTATGTGAAAAAGCTTCAACCTGATAAGCTCGAACCCAAATCGGAGAGATGTGTCTTCATAGGATACCCAAAAGAGACTGTTGGGTACACCTTCTATCACAGATCCGAAGGCAAGACATTCGTTGCTAAGAATGGATCCTTTCTAGAGAAGGAGTTTCTCTCGAAAGAAGTGAGTGGGAGGAAAGTAGAACTTGATGAGGTAACTGTACCTGCTTCCTTATTGGAAAGTAGTTCATCACAGAAATCTGTTCCTGTGACTCCACCAATTAGTGAGGAAGCTAATGATGATGATCATGTAACTTCAGATCAAGTTACTACCGAACCTCGTAGGTCAACCAGAGTAAGATCCGCACCAGAGTGGTACGGTAATCCAGTTCTGGAGGTCATGTTACTTGACCATGACGAACCTACGAACTACGAGGAAGCGATGATGAGCCCAGATTCCGCAAAATGGCTTGAGGCCATGAAATATGAGATGGGATCCATGTATGAGAACAAAGTGTGGACTTTGGTTGACTTGCCAGATGATCGGCAAGCCATCGATAATAAATGGATCTTCAAGAAGAAGACTGACGCTGACGGTAATGTTACTGTCTACAAAGCTTGACTTGTTGTGAAAGGTTTTCGACAAGTTCAAGGAGTTGACTACGATGAGACTTTCTCACCCGTAGCGATGCTTAAGTCCGTCCGAATCATGTTAGCAATTGCTGCATTTTATGATTATGAAATTTGGCAAATGGATGTAAAGACTGCATTCCTGAATGGATTTCTGGAAGAAGAGTTGCATATGATGCAACCTGAAGGTTTTATCAATCCAAAGGATGCTAACAAAGTGTGCAAACTGCTGCGATCCATTTATGGACTGGTGCGAAGCATCTCGGAGTTGGAATAAACGTTTTGATAGTGTGATCAAAGCATATGGTTTTATACAGACTTTTGGGGAAGCCTGTATTTAAAAAAAAGTGAGTGGGAGCTCTGTAGAATTTCTAATATTATATGTGGATGACATATTGTTGATTGGAAATGATATAGAATTTCTGGATAGCATAAAAGGATACTTGAATAAGAGTTTTTCAAGGAAAGACCTCGGTGAAGCTGCTTATATATTGGGCATTAAGATCTATAGAGATAGATCAAGACGCTTAATTGGACTTTCACAGAGCACATACCTTGACAAAGTTCTGAAGAAGTTCAAAATGGATCAAGCAAAGAAAGGGTTCTTGCCTGTGTTACAAGGTGTGAAGTTGAGTCAGACTCAATGCCCGACCACTGCAGAAGATAGAGAGAAAATGAAAGTCATTCCCTATGCTTCGGCCATAGGTTCTATCATGTATGCAATGCTGTGCACCAGACCTGATGTGTGCCTTGCTATTAGTTTAGCGGGGAGGTACCAAAGTAATCCAGGAGTGGATCACTGGACGACGGTCAAGAACATCCTGAAATACCTGAAAAGGACTAAGGATATGTTTCTCGTTTATGGAGGTGACAAAGAGCTCATCATAAATGGTTACGTCGATGCAAGCCTTGACACTGATCCAGATGACTCTAAATCATAGACCAGATTCGTATTTATATTAAATAGTGGAGCTGTAAGTTGGTGCAGTTCTAAACAAAGCATCGTGGCGGGATCTACGTGTGAAGCGGAGTACATAGCTGCTTCAGAAGCAGCAAATGAAGGAGTCTGGATGAAGGAGTTCATATCCGATCTAGGTTTCATACCTAGTGCATCGGGTCCAATGAAAATATTTTGTGACAATACTGGTGCAATTGCCTTGGCAAAGGAATCCAGATTTCGCAAGAGAACCAAGCACATCAAGAGACGCTTCAATTCCATCCATGATCAAGTCAAGGAGGGAGACACAGAGATTTGCAAGATACATACGGATCTAAATGTTGCAGACCCGTTGACTAAGCCTCTCTCACGAGCAAAACATGATCAGCACCAAGACTCCATGGGTGTTAGAATCATTACTATGTAATCTAGATTATTGACTCTAGTGGAAGTGGGAGACCGAAGGAAATATGCCCTAGAGGCAATAATAAAGTTGTTATGTATATTTCCTTATATCATGATAAATGTTTATTATTCATGCTAGAATTGTATTAACCGGAAACTTAGTACATGTGTCAATACATAGAAAAACAGAGTGTCACTACTATGCCTCTAGTTGACTAGCTCGTTGAATCAAAGATGGTTAAGTTTCCTAGCCATAGACATGAGTTGTCATTTGATTAACGGGATCACATCATTAGAGAATGATGTGATTGACTTGACCCATTTCGTTAGCTTAGCACTTGATCGTTTAGTATATTGCTATTACTTTCTTCATGACTTATACATGTTCCTATGACTATGAGATTATGCAACTCCCGAATACCGGAGGAACACTTAGTGTGCTACCAAACGTCACAACATAACTGGGTGATTATAAAGGTGCTCTACAGGTGTCTCCGATGGTACTTGTTGAGTTGTCATAGATCGAGATTAGGATTTGTCACTCCGATTGTGGGAGAGGTATCTCTTGGCCCTCTCGGTAATGCACATCACTATAAGCCTTGCAAGCAATGTGACTAATGAGTTAGTTGTGGGATGATGCATTATGGAACTAGTAAAGAGACTTGCCGGTAACGAGATTGAACTAGGTATTAAGATATCGACGATCGAATCTCAGGCAAGTAACATACCGATGACAAAGGGAACATCGTATGTTGTTATGCGGTTTGACCGATAAAGATCTTCGTAGAATATGTGGGAGCCAATATGAACATCAGGTTCCTCTATTGGTTATTGACCGGAGACGTGTCTCGGTCATGTCTACATAGTTCTCGAACCCGTAGGGTACGCACGCTTAACGTTCGGTGATGATCGGTATTATGAGTTTATGTATTTTGGTGTACCGAAGGTATTTCAGAGTCCCGGATGTGATCACGGACATGACCAGGAGTCTCGAAATGGTCGAGGCATAAAGATTGATATATTGGATGACTATATTCGGACACCGGATGAGTTCCGGGGGTCACCGGATAATTATCGGAGTGTCGGGGGGTTATCGGAACCCCCGGGGGAACTAATGGGCCTACATGGGCCTTATGAGAGAGAAAGGAGGGGGGCTTTGGGCTGGACGCCCCCCCCCTTGAGGAGTCCGAATTGGACAAGGAGGGGGGCGGCGCCCCCTCTTTCCCTCCCTCTCTCTCCCTCCTTCCTTTCCCCTTCCCCCTCCTAGTAGGACTAGGAAAGGGGGAGTCCTACTCCTACTAGGAGGAGGACTCCTCCCCTCCTTGGCGCGCCCAAGGGCCGGCCGGCCTCCCCCCTTGCTCCTTTATATACGGGGGCAGGGGGCACCCTAGAACACAACAAACATTGTTAGCCGTCTGCGGCGCCCCCCTCCACAGTTTACGCCTCCGGTCATATTCACGTAGTGCTTAGGCGAAGCCCTGCGCGGATTACTTCACCATCACCATCACCACGCCGTCGTGCTGACGGAACTCTCCCTCGACACTTTGCGGGATCAATAGTTCGAGGGAAGTCATCAAGCTGAACGTGTGCAGAATTCGGAGGTACCGTATGTTCGGTACTTGGATCGGTCAGATCGTGAAGACGTTCGACTACATCAACCGCGTTACTAAAAGCTTCCACTTTCGGTCTACGAGGGTACGTGGACACACTCTCCCCGCTCGTTGCTATGCTTCTCCTAGATAGATCTTGCGTGATCGTAGGCAATTTTTTTGAAATACTATGTTCCCCAACAATGTCATCAGAGGAGTCCTTGAGTTTTTTGAGAGTGGGGCTCTACCGGATGGAATCAATGATACAGTGATCGTTCTCATCCCCAAAGGAAGTGACCCGCAGTTGATCAAGGACTATAGGCCGATCAGTCTGTGCAACGTCATTTATAAGGTGGTGTCAAAATGCCTTGTCAATAGACTACGGCCCATCTTAGATGAGATTATCTCCGAAACGCAGAGCGCCTTTATCCCGGGTAGAATGATCACAGACAATGCCATCATTGCGTTTGAATGCTTCCACAAAATCCAACACTCCAAGAATGCCAGAGATAATTATTGTGCATATAAGCTGGACCTTGCCAAAGCCTACGATAGAGTGGATTGGGATTTCTTGGAAGGAGTGCTCCAAAAGTTTGGTTTCTGCAGGAAATGGACGGACTGGGTTATGCAGTGTGTGCAAACTGAGACGTACTCAGTGAGATGCAATGGAGGACTCTTGGACCCGTTTATCCATCTAGAGGGCTGAGACAAGGGGACCCCCTAAGCCCCTATCTGTTCCTGTTTGTTGCGGATGGCCTAGTGCACTTGCTTAAGAAGGAAATCGCTAAAAACAACTTGACACCCATTAAGATTGCGAGAAATAGCTCGGGCATCTCAAACCTCCTCTTCACGGATGATAGTTTGATTTTCTTCAAGGCCACGACCAAGCAAGCCGAAACCATCAAAAGAGTGTTGACCACTTTTCAGAAGTGTACGGGACAACTTCTAAGTGAGAGCAAATGCTCAATTCTCTTCAGTGAGGCTTGCCCGGGGCAACTAGAGCGGGCATTAAAAATATCCTGGGGGTACAGTCAGATACTCCCTCCGTTCCAAAATAGATGACCCAACTTTGTACTAACTTTAGTACAAAGTTGGGTCATCTATTATGGAACGGAGGGAGTACATTTGAAAGCAAGTACCTAGGTTTGCCGACGCCTAAAGGGAGAATGAAGGATGACCAATTTCAGCCGATACTGGACAGATTTGTGAAAAGATGCAACGACTGGTCGGAAAGGTTTATGTCTTATTCGGCTAAAGAGGTCCATGTCAAATCAGTGGTCCAGGGCCTTCCTACGTATACAATGAGTGTGTTCATGCTATCCAAAGGGTTTTGTGAGAAGTACGAGAGAATGATAAGAGATTTCTGGTGGGGGGACGAAAATGGGCATAGAAAGGTCCACTGGATGTCTTGGGACCGTATGACAAAACCGAAGAGGGATGGGGGTATTGGGTTCAGAGATATGCACCTCTTTAACCAGGCACTCCTCGCAAAGCAAGGGTGGAGACTGATCCAAAACCCTGATAGCCTCTGTGCGAGAGTTCTTAAGTCAAAGTATTACCCCAATGGAAATATCCTAGACACCGTCTATGCATCAGATGTTTCACCGGTGTGGAGGGGCATCGAGTTTGGATTGCAGCTACTGAAAAAGGGGATAATATGGAGGGTTGGAGATGGAAAAAGTATAGAAATCCAACGAGATCAGTGGTTTCCTAGAAGGGAGGGTCTCATGACGGCTGCATTCATAAGGAGGTCTAGGCTCCGCTGGGTGAATCAACTTATGAGCCCAGAGAGGAAGGAATGGAACGAAGGCCTCATCCGCCAGATCTTCTACCCTTTCGATGCCGACGAGATATGCAAACTCCCGATCCCAAGCTCGAACGTAGGAGACCAACTTGCCTGTCATTATGAAAGCAACGGAGTCTTTACGGTTAAGAGCGTGTACAAGTTAGCTACAAAACTTGCCCAATAGGAGCCCTCCCCGTCCAGTTCTACAAGGGCCGCCGCCGATCGGAGCATATGTGACCTGATTTGGAAAGCTAAAGTGGCAGGGAAAGTCTGGATATTTGGGTGGCGAGTGGCTACGGATACACTAGCCACTAAAGAAAACAAGCACAAACGCACCCTTGAGACAGATGCAACGTGCAGCATTTGCGGTCATGGGGTGGAGAATGCGTATCACGCAGTTGTTGAGTGCACCAAAAGCAGAGGTTTGAGAAGGGCCATGAGAGAAATCTGGGTCCTCTCGCCTAAGAAAAAGTTCAGATATACTGGGGAGGATTGGCTGCAAGTCTTACTTGATTCAGAGAATGAGGACACGTGAGCAAAAGTGCTGCTTCTTTTGTGGCGCTGCTGGCATCTTCGGGAGGACTGCATCCGCAGCGAACGTAGACAGTCAATCAGCTCATCAGTCCAATTCTTAGAAAAGTATGAGGAAGAGTTCAGATTGGCGGGAGCCGAGATGGAGGTGGGGTCGGATGGAAAAACCCCCAAAGGAGGGAGTGCGCCTAAACTGAGACCCGACGTGAACCCGAGCAGGTGCAAGGTTGCCCCCGTACAGGGGACAATAAAGCTGAACACAGATGCAGTGTTTGTGGCTGAAACTGGAGTTTGCGCTGCAGGAGCAATAGCCAGAGACGAAAGAGGCAGAGTGCTCTTCTCTGAATCCAGGGCCTGCACGCAGTAGAGGAGTGGATGAAGCTGAAGCCAGAGCTGCCCTGGTCAGCTTGCACACACTGGCCGGCATGTACAATGGTCGGGTGATACTCGAAATGGATAATGAAGCGATAGTCAAGGAAATAGAAGCACAAACCCATCCACGCTCTGCCAGCTATGGACTGATAATGGACATCAAGCAGGCGATGGGAAGTTTTTCTGCATGCAATATCAGCCATGTGAAGAGGTGCAACAATGCCTTGGCGCATGGACTGGCTGCCCTACACAGAAGTTCTGGCGATCAAATGCTAATAGCGGACGTCCCAGGTAGCCTCCAAAATCTGATGTCATCTGAATGTATCACCCCGCTGAGTAGCTGAGTTTCTCTAGTTCTCAAAAAAATATCAATCTTTACCTCTTGACCATTTTGAGACTCATCGTCATGTCCGTGATCTCATCCGGGACTCCGGACAATCTTCGGTCACCAAAACACATAACTCATAATACAAATCGTCATCGAATGTTAAGTGTGCGGACCCTACGGGTTCAAGAACTATGTAGACATGATCAAGACACATCTCCGATCAATAACCAATAGCGGAACCTGGATGCTCATATTGGTTCCTACATATTCTACGAAGATCTTTATCGGTCAAACCGCAATAACAACATACGTTATTCCCTTTGTCATCGGTATGTTACTTGCCCGAGATTCGATCGTCGGTATCCTCATACCTAGTTCAATCTCGTTACCGGCAAGTCTCTTTACTCATTCCGTAATGCATCATCCCGTAACTAACTCATTAGTCACATTGCTTGCAAGGCTTATAGTGATGTGCATTACTGAGAGGGCCTAGAGATACCTCTCCGATACTCGGAGTGACAAATCCTAATCTCGATCTATGCCAACCCAATAAACACCTTCGGAGACACCTGTAGAGCATCTTTATAATCATCCAGTTACGTTGTGACGTTTGATAGCACACAAGGTGTTCCTCCGATATTCGGGAGTTGCATAATCTCATAGTCAAAGGAATATGTATAAGGCATGAAGAAAGCAATAGCAATAAAACTTAACAACCATTATGCTAAGCTAACAGATGGGTCTTGTCCATCACATCATTCTCCTAATGGTGTGAACCCGTTCATCAAATGACAACACATGTCTATGGTTAGAAAACTTAACCATCTTTGATTAACGAGCTAGTCAAGTAGAGGCATACTAGGGACACTCTGTTTTGTCTACGTATTCACACATGCATCAAGTTTTCGGTTAATACAATTCTAGCATGAATAATCAACATTTATCATGATATAAGGAAATATAAGTAACAACTTTATTATTGCCTCTAGGGCATATTTCCTTCAGCATCATCAACAACGTCTTCTTCCCGGCGCACCACTTCCTCGACACCACTGCGCCCATGACTAACACAACGCCTCCTTGCGCCCACGACGACTTCCTCGACACCGGCCACCCCGACTCGACATCGACCACGGCGTTCTTCGCACGGTTACCTCGACCATGGCTACACCACTCACTCTCTCGGCTACCTCGACAATGGCATAAAGGGTTATCACCTCGCTTGAGCAACTCGCTGGCTTCCTCTACAGTCAGCGCGTCCGCGACACGACATCGTCCACGACGCTCCCGCTGCGACTATGGGGGGGTGTCAGCCCCTCGGGTGATATTCTCTCCAGTCTGACCACCCGCGACACTCCTGTTGTCTGCGACGCTATCGCTACGACTGCGGGGGGGGGGGGGGGTAGGGATGTATTTGGGTTACATGTATTTGTTAGTCATATCCCCTGCTCAGAGCGCCTTCCTAAAAAATAGATGCATACACGACAGCTACCTTTTCGTCAGAAACGCCGCCCGCAGCTTCCATAGGAAGAAAAAGCATATGTTGCTGTTTAAGCTGGACATTGCCAAGGCTTTTGATTCGATCTTGTGGGAGTACATGCTGGAGCTGCTGCAAAATTTAGGTTTCTCGCTCAGGTGGCGCAACTGGATCTCCGTCCTCCTGGCCTCGTCGTCCTCTATTGTCCTGCTCAATGGAGTTCCATGCCAAATGATAAAACATATGCGAGGCCTGTGGCAGGGGGACCCCTGTCCCCGTTCTTGTTCATCTTGGCGATCGACACTCTGCACCGTATCCTTCATACGGCACAAAACTCTGGACTCCTAACACCACTTCTGGGTAGAGATGCCAAGATGAGACTCAGCCTGTATGCGGACGACGCCATTCTCTTCTCCAACCCTAATGGAGGGGATGTTTCCTGCCTATTGGAAATATGAACCATTTTGGTGAGGCCACAGGGCTACGGATGAACCCTCAAAAGTCCACTGTTGCTGCCATCCAATGCAAGGAGATCGATCTCGACCAAGTACTAGGGGATTTTGCTGGGGCACGCGTTGCCTTCCCGATCACATACCTTGGCCTGCCCATCACCTTAGGTAGACTCAGAAAGGTGCACCTGCAATTCGTTCTCGATAGAATTAGGGCAAAGCTTGCCAACTGGAAGGGTAGACTGATGAATGTCGCTGACAGACGCGCTCTAGTGCGCTCAGTGCTCACAGCTATGCCTATCTTCGCGCTCACCGCCATCCACACGAGCGCCGGGTTCCTCAAATACATAGATAAGATCTGCAGAAAGTGCCTCTGGGAACAAGAAGAAAACCTCTCTGGAGGCAAGAGCAAGGTCAGCTGGCGCCAAGTCTGCTCCCCGGTGGAGCTGAGTGACCTCGGGATCCATGATCTTCGAAAATTTGCAAGAGCACCCCGTCTCTGATGGTTGTGGTTGTCCTGGACCGAACCAAATAGGCCTTGGGTCGGCTCGGCCATTCCATGCGATGAGCAAGACTGAGCCCTCTTTGCTGCAACAACGTCGGTCAGGATTGGTGACGGCCAAACTGCTTTGTTCTGGGAATCTACATGGATGGGGTTGCTGCCTTTGCGAGAAATTGCTCCGGCGCTGTATAAACGAACAAGAGCAAAGGACCGATCTGTCAGGGAAGCGTTGCATGGACACAGATGGATTCAAGACATCAGAAGACCACCGTTCACTGATGATTTCCTCCACCAGTTCCGCCGCATCTGGAGACTGGTCCAAAATGCAGAGGCAAGCCTCACCGTCGGTGCTGCGGATTCGATCACTTGGAAAACAACCTCATCAGGAGCATACTCAGTTGCGGCCGCTTACAAAATGCAGTTTGCTGGCAGGGTGGATTCTCCTTTCAAAAGCATGTTCTGGCGAGCTTGGGCTCCCCCTCGATGTAAGTTTTTCATCTGGTTGCTCATGCTAGATAGGTTGTGGTGCGCTGATCACCTTCAGCATTGGGGGTGGCCAAACAACTATTTCTGCCCACTTTGTCTGCGAAATTTGGAGACCTCGGTGCACATCCTATGGGAATGCCCGCATGCGAGGATGATCTGGCAAAAGACTGCGGCATGGGCAGGATGCAGTTCAGTCAATCCCCTTGTTTGGCAAAACCCAGAAAGCTCCAAAGAGATGTGGATATTAATCTTCTCCAGGACGGCGGCTGAACAAAAGAAAGGAATCAAATCAATGTTGATTCTGGTGTCCTGGAGAATTTGGCTTGAAAGGAACAGCAGAATTTTCAACAACAGATCCTCAGCGGTGGAAACCACATTAAAGGAGATTCAAGGAGATTTGGATATGTGGAGACTGGGGGTGCGACCTGCCTGCTGTCGCCCTTCGGGGACCCAGGCTGAGAGATTTAGCATGTGGGGTTTTCTCTCCTTTTCTTCTTCTTTTAGTTTCCTCTTCTTTTCCTCCTTATGACCATTCTTGGTCAATGTACATATTGCTCCCTTCCTATCATAATGAAAAGCCCAGCGTTGCTGGTCTCCCTTCAAAAAAAATGTATTTGTTAGTCTAGGATTTGTAATCCGCCTCCTACCTTATTTTCAGGAGAGGCGTCTTTCCCTCCAAGCCTTGTACTCAATATATATACTTGCCGTCGAGACTCAATAAAACATCCATCATATTCCTCCTATCCCTCTATCCCTTCTAACAGTATTCTCGGACTATCCTCACATCCATTCTGTTAGGTTAAAAAAAGGACTACTCTCTTGTATCCTGTGAAAACTGTGATAGTTATGAGATGTATGGATGTTCTTTGATCAATCCTCTTTTTTTGTTAGACATGTAACTGGCTGTAGCAAGTTTTCCTGCCAGGTAAAGCTTATTAGTTATGTGTGAGTGTTAACTTTTTCTCCTTTTTACTCTCTTGTAGACAAACAATGTATAGTTCTTTTTGTGTGTCATAATGCTGAAGTGCCATGTTCTAATCGCCATTTCTGTAACATTTTGAAACTTCCAAGATTGCAGTACTTCTGTATTGATAGCACAGTAACAGAGAAATTGATGTTGACACGTTTAGTTGAAGAGTGACCTGCACAACATCCTAAATTACAATTCCATTACATCAGCAAGCTTGGTACAATTCCGTTGCTGACTAAATTACATTACAAAACATAGAGTAAATAGCATAAAACTACCACTTTTCGTGCTAGGGTTCCAAAAAACCACCACTTTTTTGTTTGTGACTGATACCTACCACATTTCTCGTCGGCTGTCTCAAAAAACCCAAATCGCCCGTTGCTAGCGTTTTAAACCGTTTTCTGACGGACCGGGCCCGCCTATCAGGCCACGTCATCGTCGCGCGTGACGGCGAGGCCGTTAACGGCCGTTACTCAGACCGACCGGTGCGGTCGGACCGCACCCGCTCGCTCGCTGCCTTTCTCTCTTTGTCGGCAGCAGCTCTCTCTCGCTCCTCCTTTCCCCCGTGCTCTCTGTCTCTCTCGACGATGGCGGCGCCGAAGAATAAGGACGACGACGAGCCTGGGGCGACAGCCGGCGGCGAGGGCAGTGCTCACTCCGAGGTCAACAAGTGGCTAGGCAGCGCAAGTTTCCCGACCCAGCGCTCGCCTGGGCCACCGACGCAGGAGGTCCAGATCTCGCCGGCGTTCCGCGCGGCCAGGGCAGTGGCCAAATGCATCCACGCGGATCCAGAAGGCGGGCACCAGTGGGCCTCCTCACTTGGTGGCATGGAGTAAATTATGAATTGTTTTAATTATTTTTCTTAGTATATTTATGAACTAGGGTTAGGATTTGTTTCTTAGATTGTTAATGAATTAGTTTATTTGGTATATTATTATGTATACATTGTAAGCAATATATGAATTAGGGTTTAGGTTTGGATGATATGTTGTGCAAGTGAAACTGCTGCATACTTTTTAACTTCAAAATCTGAAGAAATCTGAATGTGTTCTTTCTTTTTTTGCATAGTTTGGATGATGAAGTATGGGAATTGAGGCTGCATTTTCAGGGTAGAGATAACAAGGAAAGGAAGTTTTCCGTATCAGAAATGAATTACATGTTATTGTTAGCACTGATTGAACTTGAGGGCTATGGTTGGATGCCTATCTGTCATATGTTAAGGATGAGGGTAAGGGGCTGGAGGGGATTGAGGTTTTGGACAGTGATGAGAAGGTGGAGGAGATGCTTGATTTGTTTGCTGAGAAGAAAGTATTGAACATAACAGTGAGAGAGGCTAGTGACCCAAATCCAGCAGATTCCAATGAGTCAAGTTGGTGATCCCATTGTTTATAGTGTTTCCCAAGAAGGTGTCCTTTTTCCTGTCTCAAACTCTTCACAGCCTCTAGTTGTGCCTGTTCAAGCATATCTTAACACACAGCAGAGCTGTAATTTCAGCAAGGGAAAAGAGGCAGTGGAAATTGAAAATATTGAAGTAGAAGATGAAGATGCAGATGAGTTGGACAAATCCTCTTCAGATTTTGAGTTTTTCAGGGGTGATTACAGAGGGAAGAATATTTCATACAAGTCTTGGGCTAGGGGAGAAGATGAAGGTGGTGAAGGAACAAGTCAGCACTACAGGGAAGAGGAAGAGACGGCTGAGCATTATTTTGGGGCTGCTTCTGAACCATCAGAGTTTTGGCAGGAGAAAATTGGTTCTGAAGAAGATGATGAAGAAGAAGCTTCAGATCATGTGAAAAGTGTGGCACAGAAATTGATACCTGTGAGGAAACAAGGCCCAACAAGCAGATCACACAGTGAGCCAGATCACATAAAGTTTGAAGATTTCATGCCAGAAGCTGATGAGTACTGCTTTCCAGGTGATGAAGGCATTTCTGATGAAGAAGATGATGCACCTAGGTTGCCTTGTGGCAGGAAGAGAAAATTGAAGAAGAAGAAGAAGGAGAGAATATGGTATGATCCCTCTAGGCCTGATGCACATGAACAATTTAGGATTCATTTGTGCTTTCTGAATGTGGTAGAGTTCAGAGAAGCATTGAGAAACTACCATGTTAGGACACTGCGGAACTTTGAGTACCATAGGAATGATCCAAGTAGGATCATAGCCTGGTGCTCAGATAGAAAGCATGGTTGTGAGTTTTATATTACTACTTCTAAGATTGCCCATGAGTCAACCTTTAGCATCAAGAAGATGAATCTTGATCACACCTGTGGAGCAAGTGGAGAGAACACAAAGGTTACTATGAAGTGGGTTGCAAAGGCTGTTGAGGATACTGTAAGATCCAATCCTGGTGTAGGTGTTGAGACTATACTGAGTTATACAAAAAAGAAATTTGGAGTACATGTTCCAAAAAGTTTGGCCTACAGGGCAAGGAGGATGGTAGTTGATGTTGTGCAAGGGGATCACAAGACACAATACTACAGGTTAAGAGACTATCTGCAGTGTGTTTTGGACACAAAACCTGGTAGTAGGTGTGTTGTGACAACAAAGGAATTTGAACTCCACCCAGCACCTACCCCAAGGTTTCATTACATGTTTTACTGTTTGTTTGCTTGTAAGGAGGGGTTCCTAAATGGTTGCAGGCCTTTCATAGGTAAATCTAGTTTGTATAGTGCTTAAATAGGGATTGCATAACATTTGTTGCTTACTAATGGCTTAAAATGCAGGTCTTGGTGGATGCTTCATCAAACCAAGCACTGGGCAGCAAATCCTGGCAGCAACAGGGAGGGATGGCAACAACAACATCTTCCCTGTTGCATTTGGTGTTGTTGACAAGGAGGAGACAGATAGTTGGACTTGGTTTCTTACACAGTTAAGGACAGTAATTGGTAGTGGCAACAAGTTTGGGCCCTACACAATTATGTCAGACAGGCAAAAGGTACAACTACTCTTCATGATTTAACTGCCTTTCCTTGCACCATGTAATGCTTTTCCTTGCACCATGTAATGCTTTTACTTGCACCATGTAATGCTTTCTCTACTTACTTAACTAGTTCTTAATACAAAATCAATGAACAGGATCTGCTCAATGCAATAGAGGATGTATTTCCTGATTCCCCTCAAAGATTTTGTTTAAGACACATATATGCCAACTTCTAGTCAGCTGGGTTCAGAGGGGATGAATTAAAAAACATCTAGACCAGGCTGCATATTCTTTCACTAAGCATGGGCATGATCTGGGCATGGAAGCATTGAAGAAAGAGAGTGAGGAGGCATGGAAGTGGTTGTCCAACATACCAGTCCATACTTGGGCCAGGCATAGAATGGATACTATATGCAAGACAGACCTTGTTGTAAACAATCTAGTGAAGTTTTCAACAGGATGATTCTAGATGTTAGGAACAAGCCCATAAGGACAATGCTTGAAGGAATAAGGACAAAACTCATGATCAAATTTCAGAAGATTAGGGAGAAGACACAGACATGTAGGTGGGATATCACACCCACATACTCTGAGATATTGAAGGAGGCCAAGAAGTGGGCAAAATATTATGATGCATACATGGCTGGACCAGTCATTTGGCAAGTTACAAGTAGTTCAGAAAAGACCTACTGTGTAAACCTGAACAACTACACTTGTGACTGCAGGAGGTGGGATATGACAGTTGTTCCATGTAGTCATGTTGTAGCAGCAATGCGGAAGGTGAAACTACACCCTGAAGATTTTGTCCATGAGTTCTTCAAGAAGCCCCTCTACTGTGAAACCTACAAGCATATTATATACCCTATTCCTGGCCCTAATTGTTGGCCACACACCATGGGGGATGACATATCTCCTCCGTATTCAAAGAAAAGAAGGGTAAAAAGCAGACAGCTAGGAGGAAAGGACATTTTGAGGTGCCTGCCAAGAAGGATACATCAAGAATTGGGACAGTGACCTGTAGCAATTGCAATAAGCAAGGTCACAGATATACCACATGTGGTGATCCACTAAAACCCAAACTGCAGATGAGGAAGAATAATCACCAAGTATGCTTATTCATAAAGAAACTACTGTTACATAGGCTAGGTGGTTTAATTCTAATTTGCTTTGTTAAATGTGCAGGAGAATAGGTCAGTCTACACTTCATCTACCAGAGCTACTACAGAAGTGGTTGTACCCCCACCACCACCATCAGCACCAGCCATAGCTAGGAAGAGGCCAACAACAGCCACAGCTACTCCAGGACCAGCAAAGAGGAACAAGGCTGCTGCTTCTGCTACTCCAGGACCATCAAAGAGGAACAAAGTTGTTGCTTCTGCTACTCCAGCACCTGCCAAGAAGACCAAAGCAACCAAGAAGACAAGGGCTCCTAGCACATCTTCACCAGCCAAGAACACAAGGTCATCCATTGCCTCTCCAGCAAAGAACACTAGAGTATCAACAGCTAGCAGAGGAGGGGGATACACAGGTTTCAATGCTCCAAGGCAAGCTGCTCACTCTGAGATGGAGATTGGGTCCAAGAGGGTTAGGAAGCCAACTGGAAAGTGGAAGGCATATTTCACTGCTAGTGGTAACTATTGAAGATTCCAACATTTGGAAAAGCTGTCTTGTTTGCACTGTATAAGTGATGAAACCTAAGTGTGTGCTTCCTGAAACCTATGTATTTGCGTGCTGAAACCTAAGTGTTTGCTTCCTGAAACCTATGTATTTGTTTGCTGAAACTTGAGTGTTTGCTTCCTGAAACCTATGTATTTGCTTCCTGAAACCTTAGTATTTGCTTCCTGAAACCTATGTATTTGCTTGCATTATTAAACCTGGGTGTTTGCATTATGAAACCTGAGTGTTTGTGACTTCTGGGTTGCACTTCCTGATGCAAAGATTGTTTGAAACTTCTGGGTTGCACTACCTGAGTGTTTGAAACTTATGAGCTTTGCAATTGATGCAAAGATTGATAGAAACATTCTTTCAAAGAATCAAACATTCTTTCAAAGAATCCCAAAACACTGATGCAAAGATTCAAACATTCATAGATTCCACCATCCAAACATTCTTTCATACAAAGAGTTGTACAGAAAGTGGAAGGGATACATAGCTCATACTCTTATTCATAATTAAAATAACTACTAGCAACAACTCTCAATCGTAACGATCGAAGAAACGGCGCCACTTTGCCCCGGTAGAAGGGTGAGGAGCGAGTACCGCTTGTGCCCTAGCCCACGTGATGATCTTCTCTCAGCTCTTGCGCCTGCCGCCAGGGACAAGGACTGTAAACTCATCTGAGTTGCACTTCTCCAAGATCTTCTCTGCTAGCCTCCTCTTGAACTCCAGCTCCCACTCCAGCTCCCAAGCTGATGGCATGGGCACCGCAGGGCGAGCCCTTTGCCTCATCCACTGCCTGCACTGCCTCCTCTTCCTCATCTGTCACCTCCCCAAGCTCTGGATCCATCTAGGGTTTCTAGAGGTGGGGTGTGGCGGCTGGGTTCTGGAGGGAGGAGGGTGGGTGGAGGAGGCTATTTATGAGCAGTGGAGAGGCGTCTAGAGTTAGTAGGCCTGGGTTTGTAAATATAACTGGGCCACAAAGCCCAGGTACAAATCACTAATAAACATAACTACCTTATAAAGATAAAAAAACACATAACATAGTCCAGCAGTGCTTATCACTGACTCCATAACATAGCATAAGAGGTTTAAATATAGGCAGAACATTCATTACAACATAGTTCATAACTTAGCATTAAAGGTTCAAGCAGCATAACTATAGTTCTTAACATTGGCATAGACATAGACTAGATTAGCTTCACATTCCCCAAAATGTACACCCCATATCTTCACATCAGATTGTTAGGCCACATACTTATAAAGGCCTTGGATGTACTTCACCAACTGCAGAACACACTTCATGAATCAAGGATGGCCTTGATTTTCTCAAGTTTCTCCTTGCTTGCATGCCCATCATTCAGCAGCTCATTCACCACATGCTCAAGCTTGGCCTTCTCTATCTTAAGCAAATCTCTCTCCTGTTCAAACTCCTTCATTGCCTTCCTGGTGTTCTTGATATTGACAGCTTGACTCTGTAAAATGCACCTCTGTTCCTTGGCGAGTTTGAGCTTCTCCATCTGAACCTCCAACCTAGCACTCTCTTCTACCTCTTTCTTCTTCTTCTCAAATTCTTCCTCCTCAACTGCCTTCTGGTAATCCATGTGGTCTACCCTACCATCCTGCCAATCAAACATCTTGGATACATCTTGGACAAGCTTTGTGTACTCAATGCACAGCTTGTCATTTTCAGTCTTAAGCTTGGACAAATGCTTCTCATACTTCTGCTTATCAACTACCCTGCCACAATTCTGTTCATGGAACATGTCCCACAACCTGGCCAAGCAATTCTGAAGAATTGGAGGCTAGGGCTGGTCAACCCACTCAGTAACACCACAGTTAACACCTTCACTCTGCATTTGGAAATTGAAATATACATCACTAAGTGCACTCAATTTCATAAGAACAAATCATATCAGACTAAGCAACTGAAGGTGAGGCTTAAGTAAACTGAATATGTTGTTTCATATAACTCAAACTATAACTGAAACCTAACCTGCTTGTACAAGTTCATTCAGAGATATATGCTTCCTATACAAAAGCATTTTTGATAGTAACCATATCCCTTAATCCAAGGCATATTGCAGTTCGTCCTTAAAAATACAGTGTAGGTTCAGAAGAGCAACTTGTCAACATAATACTGTGTGGGTTCAGAACAACAACTTGTCATCCTTGTAAATACATGTGTGGGTTCAGAAGAAAATGATTCCAATTAAGGTAATATACCTGCTGCACTGGACAACCATAGAAACGCCTTCCAGTTAAGGTTCCTTCAAATGCCACACACTTAATTGGCCTCATGTGGTGCATCATGCAGGTGGGTTCAGAAACCTCCAGCTGGCCACAGAAAAGAGGCTCCACGGTGCTGTCAGGGGTCTCCTGCATGAACACATCAACAAAATCACCTTAGCTCACAGAACCAGACATAGATCAAAAGTTAATTCCCCAATCCAGTAAGAACCCTAACCCTAGTTTTGAAGCATGCATAAACACAGCTCAAACAGCAACCATAACCCTGCCTACTAAACAACAGTAACCAAAGCTTACCCTAGCTCACCAAGATGAACCCTAACCTAATCTAGCTCCTAGATGAACCCTAACCCTAGCTCAGGAGATCGAAAAACTTACCCAAAGAGCCATGTCCATGCTTGTGATGTCGCACTCATCCTCTGAGCTCGTATCCCCGTCATTCCAGGAAGGCATGGCGGCGGTGGAGCTTCCACAGCGCCAGTTGCCGCCGGCGTCGAAGAGCAGAGAGGAGAGGAGAGTGAGAGTGAGAGTGAGAGCAGAGATGAGTGCGGGCAGGGGAGAAGAATGAGAGGGAGGGAGACGACTTAATGAGCGCACAAGCGGGTGCGGTCCGACCGCACCGGTCGGTCGGAGTAACGACCGTTAACGGCCTCACCGTCACGCGCGGCGTTGACGTGGCCTGACAGGCGGGTCCGGACCGTCAGAAAACGGTTTAAAACGCTAGCAACGGGCGATTTGGGTTTTTTGAGACAACCGACGAAAAAAGTGATAGGTATCAGTCACAAACAAAAAAGTAATGTTTTTTGGAACCCTAGCATGAAAAGTGGTAGTTTTATGCTATTACTCCAAAACATATCACCTTTGTACCCTCGAGGACTAGAAATGGACTCCGAAGCGATGATGTAGAATGGTGGTAGTCGTAGAGCATGCATCCTACGCAGCAGAGGCAGGGACGTAGGCGGTACCAGTGAACCACGGGCACTGGAGCGCCACGGCCGCCGGCAGACGCTCGCTAGGGTCGCATGTGAGGAGCCCGTCTAAAACCTCGAATCCATCGCGCGACAGGCGCTCCTCCGGGAACAGCTCGCGCAGCCGGCTGTCGCATCGGCGTGTCGGCGGCATCTGCCCCGCGGCGGCGAGCGGCGCGTGCGCGAATCCTACACACGCGCCGCCGAGCACGCTGGAGATTCGGAGGAGCTGGTCGACCGCGTTTTGTCCTGGGAACAGTGTCTCTCCGGTGAGCAGCTCCGCCATGACGCAGCCGAGCAACCAGGCGTCCACGAGCTCATCGTAGTCCGGCCTCCCCAGGAGCATCTCGGGAGCCATGTACCAGCGCGTGCCGGCCCGGCCGCGCGGCGGCGGCGCGCTCGCCATGGACACGGCCAGCCCGAGGTCGCATATCTTCACCACGCCCTGGCCGCCGACGAGGACGTTCCCGGGCTTGATGTCCCGGTGGACGATGCCGCGCTCGTGCATCCTCCCGGCGCCGCTCAGGAGCTGCCGCATGACGCGGCGCGTCTCCTCCTCCGTGAACGGCCGGCGGCGATCGCGCAGGACGTGGGCGAGGTTCGGGCCGACGTGCTCCAGCACGAGGCTGCACTGCCCGGTGCGGGGGTCCCGCGCGATGCCGTGCAAGCCGACGATCGAGGGGTGGCCGCGGCACGCCTTGAGGTAGCACGCCTCGCGCAGCAGGTCGCGGTGGAGCGCGTGTGCACGGTGGCGCCTCCTCTTGCCGTCGCCGCCGCCATCGGGTGAGCGGACGAGGAACTTGAGGGCGACGTCCTCTCCGGTGGCGCGGTGGCGCGCCTTGACGACGACGCCGAAGCCGCCCGCCCCGAGCACGCGCGTCAGCTCGTACTCGTCGGTGTTCCCGATGCGCCGTCTCTTGCGGTAGCCCGCGGCGTGGTCGTCGATCATGGCGCCAATGGCGGCTTCAGCTGCGGTAGCTCGCGAGACGGTGGCCATGGGGTGCTGCTTGCTGGTGCGTGTCGGAGAATGTAGCGTAGTTATGAACAGGAGGAGGTGTGGCACATGCAAACCGATTGCCGATCGAAGATGTTTCCGTGGCGCGCGCGCAACGCTCAACGCGCTTCCGGCTGCTGCTCGGCTCGCCTCCGACTGATCTGGAATGGCACTCGGTTTGCTCCCGCCTCACCGGAAGATCTATATAAACTTGATGGGGGATCTCGTTGTACGCGATCGCTTTCTTCCTCCCCCACTTCTCCATCCAAAGATCGATCACAGGTCGCCAAAAATCCGCTGCCATGGCCGCGCAGACGAGCCCGCTCCGCAGGTGGAAGCGCTTCTTCGGAGCCTTCGACTCCGTCGACGCCGCCATCGAGGCGGCCGACCCTGACCTGTGCCGCGACTGCCTCCGGCGCGCCAGGGGCGACACCTTTGAAGGGCTGTGCAACACCGCGGACGACGGCAAGGCGGAGAAGCTCTGCGGGGTTCTCGACGGCTTGATGGCAGAGTCCCTCGAGACGCTGCGGTTGACTCCGGTGACGCCAAAGGTGCTTGCCACCACGGACCTCGCCAAGGCCGTCCGTGCGCTGCGGAAGCACGAGTCCGAGCGGGTCCGCGTCCTCGCCAGAGGCATCGTGAGCGGGTGGAGGGCGTCCGCGCTGGACGACTTGGCCGGAGAGGCCATGCACCAGCCGGACAACTTCAAAGTACGTCAGCCCAAGGCGACCGTCGAGCAGCAGCATGTCTACGCAACGACGGTGGAGATCAGCAACAAGGCGTCCGATCACGTCGTCGGCATCAACAAAGGGGTCACCGTCGGTCAGCATGTCAATGTCTCGGCCAATCCAGACGCGAAGACAATGGAGGCCGCAAAGCGCAAACTCGATGAAAGGTACCAACAAGCATCGGATGCGAAGCGGCAGCGCAGGGTACAACTCGTGGAGGCGCGGCAGGCGCCGGGGATGCTGAAGCAGAGGCGGGAGAGAAGCCTAGCGGGGTGCGCCAGCTCAATGCGCAAGAAAACCTTCTCCGTCAGTCGCCACCAGCCAGCTTCACAGGGTTTAGCAGGCTAGGCATGCACTAGGCAGAATTGAACTGTTGATCAGACGCTGGCTGTGTCATCTTGCTCCATCTTGTAAGCGCTGCATGTTAGACAGAAGAAACCATTTGTCTCTTCTGTAACTGCATACTACTCGGTGATCATGAATACATATTTCTTTATCTCCCTCGTCTACTACTATTAGCTTGCCCCAACCATAGCTTCTTGTTACGACTACGAGTACGTTTTTTTAAAGAGAGTGCCTAGAACTTATTTAGATGAGATATAATTTGGTCTCATTCACCTTGAAAACAAAAACAGGTACAACCCACGTCAGCACACACGCATCTTATAGCATCACATCCAATGGCTATAAAAGGTGAATGAGACCAAACTATATCTCATCTAGATGAGTTCTAGCAAAACTGTTTTTTAAAATTCGTGATCTTACATTTACCAACTTTTTTTTCAGATCGGTGAAGTTTTTTCAAATTTGTGAACTTTTTCCAATCAAAAGACTTTTTTTCAATCCGTGAACTTTTTTTCTAACGAAAAAACTACGGAAACACTAATGCCCACACGTGTGGGTGTTAGCCAACTCACCCACACGCCTCCATCGCCGTCCAGTAACTTCTGCATGAATCTTGGCAGGAATTGGCTGATTTTGATTGTCACGTAGGACAATTCGCGTGTGTGGTGTGTGAGAGAGTTCGCCCGCACGCCGGTTTCCTCTCCGCGGTCAACGGTTGCCACTCGGGGGGGCGTGCGGTGGAACTGCCGTGGCGCCCGCACGCCACGCTCGACTGCGGTTGCCGTCAACCACGTCTCGTACTTCGCCCCCCTCCCCTCGCGGTTCCATTTACTCGCTCCACTTCATTACTCACCCAACCCACCATCCATAGCAGTTCATTCAATTGGAAGAGAAGCCGAGAGGAAAAGGCGGCGGAGGCGGAAGAGTCGAAAGCATTCGCGGCCGTCGGTGGGGCTCGCCGGACCGGAGCGTCTTCGCCGGAGCGCCCGCAGATTGAAGGTAATGCTCCTTCCCACGCTCACATTCCTTGCATGCATTTCCCCTCCCTTCTGTTGTCAATTTTCCGCTCGAGATTCATCGAGATTCCGGCGGATTCGCGGTGCTCGGGCGTTCCCGTCGGCGGTGGAGTCCCGTGCTTGCCGTTTAAGGTGGCATTTCGCAGTTTCGTCGCCGCCGCGGTGGCAGTCATGCCGGTGTGGCTCGGCCTGTCCGCAGCCACATCCGGGTTTTTCCTTGCGATTGAGCCGGCGTTTTTTCTAGTTGTTAGTTATGTATTGCCTCGAAATGCTATGGCCATCAGTGCAGGAAGTTTTTCGTTGTTGAATTCCAAGGTACGATAGTTGCGAATGAACCCTAGATCTAGGTAGTTGTATTTCAAAGTGTAGTATAAAGGCAGCCATGGCAGTTTCAGCAACTATCTGCACTGGATGGCAACTAATTTCTTGATCAACCGTGTCAGTTTCCACAAATATGCTTTTCATGTGGCAACTAATTTTGTGAACACACTATGGCTGTTGCCATGCTGTAGGCAGGATAATGGGCAAATTCACTGTACTATAGACTCAGTTTGCTTTTTGCCATGCTGACTTGTGATATCTGAACATATTTTGGCTGTATTATATGGCAACTCGTTTTTAATATGAGGCCAGGGTGTGAATTGCCACATTACATGCTGCGTAGTGGATGTTTACTGCACTTTTTGAATTGTCCTGCACTTTTAACATGGCAATTTCAACCTAGTACATTTGCCTGTGAACATATATGGCAACTCACTCTTATATGAGGACAGGGTGTGAGTTGCCACATTATATGTTTGTGCAGTGGAAGATGTGTGCCTTTCATTGTATTGTCTTGTGCTAACATAGCAACTTGAACATTGTTAAAGTGTCTTATGATCTGTACATTTTTAATGAAACCAATGTGTTTAGTTGCCACATTTCTTGTTGGACAATCATAGGGGGTGTGGGTGTTCCTATGATCTTGCCTCATCTTGCCACTTTCAATTGAGCCAATGTGGCAAGTACATTCTGTTAGCTGGCAACTGCTTCCTTCATAAGTTCATACACGTCCAGTTTGCCATGCTTCTGCATTTGCTTTTCCATTTTGATTTATTTTTTCTGCCTTTTTGTGTATGTTCATCACATGGCAATTACTATCCTCTTTCAGATGCTTAAACATTGGGGCAACCATTAGAGTTTTAATTTTCTGTTTCATCGACGATATCAAGTGAATACTTACTTTATGCAGTTCTTTGTGTATCTGTCGGCTGTGTTTTTATTTTACCCTGACATGTGTTTTGTTCTTACCTCATCACAATGGCCCGCGGTGACCATCAAGACGATGATGATGACTTCATGGAGTTACCGCAACAGAATCGCGCAACTGGACGGACAAAAGATGGCGATGAGGTAATTTTCCACCCCTATATGTTTAATTGTCACATTGAGTTTGCAATCGTCTGTTAGGAAGTAAATTTTCATGACACTGACACATGGCAACAAATGATCATTTGTCTGTTATGCAGAAGAAGAAACGTTATCGCAATAGGGCTTCACAAGAACGCCTGACTATATTGACTGAGGGTTTTACTGACGAGCAGAAGGGAGCTGCTGGTGAGATGGGGATGCAGGCTCTGATGGATGTTCGGTGCAAGAACTTAGTGAACCCTGTATGCGACTGGCTCGGTGAGATTTACGATACCGCCTCTAGGGAATTTGTGATTTCAAGACGTGGAAGACTGCCGTTGGACGAGGAATCCGTGTTCTGCACTTTGAGTGTGCCCCGTGGAGAAATAAAAGTCCCGTATGAGGTCAATAATAAGATTGAGGAAACGTTGTTTTCCCATTTGTTTCCTGGGACGACAACCATGCCGAACACGACTATGCTGGCAAATTCGCTGGAGAGCATGAAAACCCATGGCGAGGTTTTCAAGATGAAGCTCCTCATGTACCTAATCTCAGCTATTTTTTTGCCTACCACATCTCTTCGCCCAAGCAACAAGTGCTTCCCCATCCTGGTAAATGATCTATCTCTACTCCTTTCTTCCTTTAATCTTTTGACTCTGATGTCATCTGTAAGCTAGTCACTGCTAGTTTTTTTTATATTTTTTCATTTGAATGCTGATGCGGCAACTTCTTGTCCTGAAATTTGTGTCGTGCAGGCAAAGCTGAAAGACGTGAAGAACATGAATTGGTATAAATTTATCGCGGACTTCCTGCATGATGCATTCTCAAACAAGATGTACCAGAAGGGTTGTCGACTCCATTTAATGGTATTTTTTCCCTACTCCTTTGCAAACACTCTTACCACGTTGAATGTTTTCCGAAATCAACATGCCAGCTATTTGATAAGTGTGAACCGTAAAAGATTATGCATGGCAACCCGTTTGTTTTCAATGTTTTTATGTGATTTTGTTTACGTGTAAAAGCGACTTATGTTTGATCCATGTCATCCGTGGTTGCTGCCTACAAGGCAATAGTATTTTTCAACAGCACACACAAAAAAATGTTCATTTCATGCATCCACTCTCTGTTCATACAATATGCATGGTAACCATGATGTTGACCTTGTGGCAACTATCACCATAACAAGATGGCAACTGCCAGCACAACATGATGGCAACTAACACAGATAGATGACAACTCTTTTTTTTCTTCATCCCCTTCAACTTGATGACTGAAAGAATATACATTAGCTTCATTTTCGACATAGCATCATGGCAACTAACATATTTTTCTTTTTTTATTGTGTACACCAGCTCATGTACGTCGATCGTCTTGATCTGTCCACCGTTGACGTTACTGGGATAGGAGGCCCGCCACCTCCACATAAGTTTGTTGTCTCTGCGTGGACGTACGATGCTGTCAAGGCCATGCTTGCCGCAGACAAGATAACTGATAAGAAATATGGGAAACTACAGGTTAGTTCTACCTCCTTTCTTTGCACGGCATTCTTCAATTTTGATGCTGCATAACATATGAAAAAATCCCCATACAGCAACCATATGTGGCTAACAAGAGATGAACCGCATGGCACCCATGTCTGACGCCACACGGCAACTCCGCCATCCGTGTTGAAACTTCTATTCACTCCCTCTTTTTTTTGCAATACATGAACCGTTAGTTAGTGTTCCTTATTTTCTGTCTTACATCCTAGCTGTTTTTGATGATTTCCACCTGATGGCCAAGCATGCTAGAGACTACAGCGTGTTTGGTGGGCCTCAAAACTTTGGCAAGTGGATGGACGTGCACTCAGCTCCGTCTTGTCCTGCTGAGGTAATCAAGGATTTTTATTTTGTTTTTTCAAATTGTTTTTGTCTTCTTCTTCTTTTTTTGATATATCTCTATGGTTGTTTTGGTTTATTTGATCTTGTGCACGTGACTCTAATATGGTTGGTTACTGTTGGTTCTTTGTTTCGTGCACAGGCGAGGGCACCTGTTGAGCATCTAATTGGGCAGTTTGCCTCCAGAATGACCAGCTTGCTCGTGAAGTTGGTTGAGGGTTGGATGTCCCTTAATGGCTCTGACAGCGACGCGGTTGCGAGGCAGTTCACTCCATTCGTTGCAGAACGGACACATCGGCCAACTGGTTGCCGTGGCCGGTACGACTACAACAGCTCACAGGTGCTTCCTGACACGCAAGATGAACTAGATGGAGATGCTGCTCTCGGCAAGGACGATGATGATGACATGGAGAACGTGCAACATGAAACCGACGATGATGAACATGTTGAAGTTCGTGCAGGTGGTAAGAAGGACAAGGCTGCACCAGATGTCCCCCCACCAGAGAAAGTCAAAGAACAGACAGTTGCGAGAGACAAGGGGGTGTCGCCCTCAAAGAGGGGCAGGGCTCCAGAGGATGTTGGGCAGGGCTCTGCTGGCAAGAGGTCTAGGACCGATCCCTTATCTGCTAGGAGGAGGTTCGACATCTATTCAGTGTTTTGTTTGTCTCTCCTTTTTAACAGGCCGACCCTTTTTTCATTTGTTTGCTGAGCGTGGCAACGATTTTCGTGTCTGACACTTGGTACCTTTTTCCGAAGTACCAGTACCAAAGGCAGACTTGAATGCATTAGGTTGGGAAGCGGCCTAGAAGGTGCTTAAAGATAGGTGACAGTTGTGAAAGTTTAGTCGACTTGTCGGCAGCAACTGACCTTTCTTTCATCAAAAGTAGGAATGAAAGCTGGCATGCAGATAGGCAAATCTATTTTCTTCTCTTCTACTCGGCTACGGACCTTCTAAAAGGAGAAGCAATAAATACAAAAGTGCTAGGTTTGGATTTGAGTGAGATCCCGGATCAGTTTGCCATTTTTTAATACGTGCAGTGAGGCGACAGCTGGTGGACGAGTAGTTATGAAGAAACAAGCACCAACGCCCACCCGTGTTTCTGCCCGATTGAACAAGGGTGCCCCCATTGCTGGTGACACCCCTTCCACTAGGTCGTCTCCTCATACATCGACATCCAACACCGGGGATCCTGTCGTGTTGGTAGACTTGAGGAAGACAGTCAAGAAGTAGGTTATCCCTGTTTTTTCATTGTCATAGTGCTACATTTTTGCCTGATGCATTGTAGATCATATACACCCTTTTTAGTTTATACATTTATGCGGCAACTACCCGTTTTGCTTTTCAATGCAGCTTTCCAGCTTGCCACATGGGCTACTGCCATCAGTCCCACATGGCAACTGCTGTTTTCTCATGATCTTTTTTTACTGCATGGCAACTGCTAACTAGGCCACATGGCAATTCCTATTCCACTTATATGGCAACTACCAGCTTTCCATTGGCTTCCACCCTCCCTACATTGTCTTGTGTGCTCATCGATACCTATTTCTGAAAATGGCAGCTCTGGCACATCACACATTTTTTCATTTTTTAAAATGGCTACCATGGCTACTATTTTGTTCAATTTTTTACACTGTTCATGTGCTTTATTTGCAGGGTGAAGAAGACTACCACATGAGTGACCAAGCAGAACCCCAGAGACCCACTCGAACGCATTCACTCAAAGTTGTCGACATGTGGCAACTCAGATGTTCATGAGGCGCCAGTCGACAAAACTGCCACTGCAACGTCCACTGTTCCCACTAGCTCTAATGCAAGCGGCCGACCATCTCCGCCAGTTGTAGATGTGCAGGCTACAACAACAGACATCCGTACATCTGGGAGTGATTAGTCAGTATCTGCCAGGACTGCTGAGATATTGCCCACTCTGCTGGCAATGAAGGATGCTGTTGTGACCCATGCCACCTGATCAGCAAGCATTGAAGTGGACGCTCCCGATATCAACCTAAGTAAGGAAGATTCCCGCTCATTTGATACGGATTCCAAGCGCGTGGGTGGTGGCACTTCTGCGCCCACAAAAGAAGGGGTTGCGGCGACAATTCAGAATGATATGCCATCCACAGGTGAGCCTCTTGGCACAACAGCTCCAGCTTCTGGTGGTCCAGAGGTTGCTAAGGCGACCGTTTCGCGAGCTGGTCTTCCACCTAGGCTTCGTAGCCCCCGCAAGCAATATGCAGACATACCCAACGCACCAGCTGTAGCTAGGAGCAGCAGAGATGACTCTGGTTATGTGCCTGCGTCCACACTGTTCCCACCACCTGCCAAAAGCAATGTTATGGAGAAAACGGAAGACCGGAGTACAACTGACCCAGGTGGCAAGCCGGGCACGACTGACGGAGGTGAACGTCCGGAGCAGACTGCGTCGTTACCCGCCGTGGAGAACCCCAGCTTAAATTTGCGCACTTCTAAGCACCCAGTCAACATTGGTGTCCCTACAGCCCAAACAAGAATTGGCAAGAAAGTTGCAACTGATACCGCTGACAACACGCCCCGCCCTACTAATAAGCCTGATGATTCTGCAGCAGACGAGGCAGAAATGTTTGTTGATCTGTCACCCCTGGATTCTTCCCAGCAAGTTGTTCATGGTCCGGCTAGTAGGCAGGAGAGGCACCCAATGGCCTTCACCCCACCAAGCTTTAGCCTTGGCATCAGTCAAGATGTACCAGTGGTGCAAGATCCTATGCCAATTGCCTTGCTTTCCCGGCAGGCATGGCTCCAATGATGGCGCAGCCAATGGCTGATGGCAGGAAGGCTGTGAAGTTTGCAGAGCCGATAGTGCAAGGTACATTTTTCTGTGTTTATCATTTTTTTGTATACATTTTTTAAGTCTGACTTTTGTCCCAAGCTTTTTTTTGGTTTCTCACTGGTGATGGCAAATCTTATCTGATTCACATGGCAACTGGAGTTGCTGCAACATGGCACCTACAGTTGTTGCCATGTTGCAATTCCATTCGCCAAGCACATGGCAACTGGAGTTGCTGCAACATGGCAACTGCAGTTCAACCCGCGTGGCAACTGTAGTTGTTGCCACATGGCAACTACAGTGCACTACACCTGGCAACTGGAGTTGTCTCCACATGGCAACTCCCTATTTTTTGCACCTACATTTCACATTCTACACCCTTTTTTGCACACTAAACTTACTTTATTTTCCAGGTATCCTAACCCACTTTTTTGATCCTTGTAGCCACCCCTGAGGAGATTACGCCGTCACTTGATGAAGCTTACCGCAGGATTGAGGAGGTAGCATTGCAGAGGAGGTCCTCACGAGGTCAGGGGCAATCAAGTTCTAACGTGCCTGATGAGTCGGTATCTGAGGATACCGTTAGAAGTGCCACCCCTGGTTCTGTGACGCAGCATAGGGTAGTTCACGCACCACCCGCGGATGACTATGAGCCAGAAGTCAAGGGCACAAAGGATTAGAACCAGCTGTACGATATTGTCAAGCGCTTTGGAAATGCGAGGTCCAACAGCAAGCACATGAAGGAGCTGAAAGCGTAATGACCACACCACATAACCCCTCATTTGCTTTCCTCTTTACTTTTCTTCCTTTTGCTATTCTATAGATGCTCTGTTTATGATTTATTTCTTTTTTACTTAGTAGACATGATTCTTTCATGTTATATCATTTTCATACAGCTCATGTTTGGACAGAACCAAGATCATACAATGCGATGCGACGTACGTTGACCTGGGTGATCTTGCCGAGTCTGTGAGACCACTCGGCAAAATGTCGAAGAATGTAGTTGCATGTGAGATTGAATTCATCAACAGGCATATGGATATGTCTCCCGACAAAACAATCATGCAGTACAGTGTGACCTGCAAAATATGGGATGGTGACTTCCACCACAAAATCCTGAGGAAGCATTTTGCTGCGCATGGTGATTTCAAGCTCACAATGAAGAAATGTGTGAGTATTCCTTCCTTTTGTGCACATTTTTGCTCCCATGGTATGTTTTGCCAGTAGATATGCTTCACATGTGGGCTACACCCTATTCTGTGACGGCTGTTTCATGTGGCAATAGCTGCCATGTAAAATGAGTTTGATTTGCTTCTTAATGCAACTTATGTGGCAACTTCAACTAAAATACTGGGCAACTTTGTTCATACATGGATGGCAACTTCTTTTAATCACACAGTGCAACTAAACATTTCTATGTGGGTGTACTTTTGGACACTTGTTGCTTTATGTCATTCATGTGCCTCTTAGTGCAACCGGCGATATCTTTACACATCATTTTTCCAACTACATCATTTCTGTTCTTGATGTGAACTCTGCTTTTTCTTTCCTTTTTTTTACTTGCAGGTCCTGTTCCCCATGTTCCAGGAGCTTGCACCACAGGACCCACATGACAAGTGTGGTCACCACTACGCGATTTTCCTTGACCTGAAGAACCAACGATTTGAGGTGCTTGATTCAGTGCGTTCAGAAGCTGATGAAGACCTTACTACGCATGCTGAATACTTCATCAACAACCTCAAAGAGACATGGAACCGTCACTACGAAAACTCAAAGGTCCAGATCAGACATTTTCCAATCGAGTACGTTGCGACTACGAAGCAAGGAAACGGGTAATTACTATCTTTTTTCATGTGTCCTCTACACCAATGCTAACCCTCTTGTCACATCTGCATTGAAGTTTATCATTTTCTCTGTTCTCTTGATTTCACCTGATTCTTTTGTTTTATAGGCATGACTGTGGCTTTCACACGTTGGAATACCTTGCAAAGTGACAAGGTCAACAGGTCCCTGTCGTCACAGCTACAATGGTCGTCGAGCTCCGCAAAATTTACACATGGAACTGGTTGATGAATGAAGATTTGAACACGCGGTCCAATGCACGAGAGTTCATAGAGGAAGCTGTCAAGAAAGCCACCAAGAAGTACAAGTGATCACGTGGTGCTCCATACCGAACGCCTACCTTACATTCTGTTGCCGAGGAATGTAAGGTATTACCTTGTTCTTTCAAAACTATGTCCATGTACTATGCTATGACTGCATCTCCCCGTAGCCTAGTATATAGTGGTGGCGTGTGAGCGATATTTGAATATTTTGTAATATATGTGTGGATGTGAACCTACTTAGGTGTGATAGCAGATACGTTTATGTTTTTCAGTATTATTATGCGTTCGTGGTTTGGTAGTACCACTTTGGTGTTTTGAATGCGTCTATGATGTCTGAAAACATGGCAAATGTAGTTGATCAGTCACGGTTAGTGAAAGTTATCGTTCTTTTTCGTTTTACTTTTTGGTTTTTTTGCATTGCTAACTATATCGGCTAGCATGGTAGTTTGTACGCAGCCGTAACCTTGCGGTTTTTGCACGTGATCATTTCAACTTGTTTTCCATAGTTTGCACACAATACAATATGTGTGGACTAAAATGTGTTGACTGAACACGGAAATCTATGCGATGGCCGACTCAGTATAAATAACATGGCATATTCAGTAGACCTAACATGGCAGATTCAGTAGAACAGGCATGGCAGATTGAGTATAAAAGGCATGGCAGATTCAGTAGAAAAGGTATGGCAGATTTAGTTGAAATAACATGGCAAATTCAGTACCACACACGTGGCAACTGCAGTCATTCATTCATGGCATTTCCCTTCAGATTCTGATGCCCCTCAAGAGTCATTCTCCCATTTTTAAAATTTAGAACATCTAGCTTACAAAAAATGTCACCAACAACCAAGTCACAGTGCTTCAATGTTGCTTATGGATTGCCCGTCCCTTTCTTTGTTTTCTTGTGTTTTGCTTGAATCTCCAATCCCGATTTGTATCTTATCTCTTTTGGACGCCCCTTTGTGATGGAACGGGGCGGGTTCCTGACCTGGGTTTGTGTGCTTGCTGTTCCAGATCCTACCTCTGAATTTTCAGATGATGGCCCCGTGGACGAAGGCACACTTGAGGTGCGGGGGAACCTGTGTAAGGCTTCCTCAGCTTTCCTCTTCTTGATCTCATCAAGCTCTCTTTTCAGGGCCTTCCTGTGTTTTTCTGCAACCCTCGTTGTCTCATCACTCTTGCACGCTTCATCTATTAGTTCAGCATAGTTCTTTGTCAACACAACGTGCCTCATGGCTTCCATGGTTGACTCTGGTCTCTCATCATGCACAGCGAAAACTGCATTTGATGTTTGTGGCCCCAATGTGTCGTCAGCGTCCCAAGTCCATTGCCGCCGTATGAAATGGCGGGGCATTCGTGTCACCGCGTTCATGTCCATTACTTTTAGTATGTGACAGCACACAATCCCATCCCATTCGAATTTGCAACATTGGCAGTAGTATTCACCTTCGCTTATCGAGGCCTTCACAAAGTAGTTCCTTCCTTTGTCTGGGTCTTCAGGTTCTGAATCCGACATGCCCAAGAGAGAACACACCTTGAACGTATGTCCGTCCACTTGGTAAGCCGTGTACATGCTGGCACACTTTATTTCTTCCTGGAATCTGCAAGTTTTTTGTGGTTTTGTTAAACTCTTATATGATGTTTGTAGCACCTTATGTTGATGTAGGCTGTAACGTAGGAATGGCATCTAAAATGAATGATGGTATGGGAATCCTGATTTTTTGTCCACATCTGTTCTTGTGTTGTTTGTTTCCATATGGCAACTGCATGATATTTTTCACATGGCAAATGCATAACATTTTAATTTTCAAGTGCATTCCATACCATCATGGCAAATGGAACTACAGTTCATTAAACATGGCAACTATAGTTGATCTCACACGGCAACTACAGTTCATTAAACATGGCAACTACAGTTCATTAAACATGGCAACTGTAGTTGACTTCACACGACAACTACAGTTCATTAAACATGGCAACTGCATATCATGATTACCCTGTACTCAATGGCTACTTTCAACATATCAGCATTTCAAAAAAGTTGGCAACTGCATTGCATTCTATATTGCACCTACTACCTTGATGCTTGTGCAAATAAGACGGAAACACAACTGACTTGCTAAAATTCTTGTTGGTATATGTCTTGCTCATCTGCCTCTCCATTGGTAAATATGTTAGCAATTTAGGCTGCTTGAGCGCGGTGTTTGCTTCTTGCTGTAGCTTAGATCCCAGTATTTTTTGTTGCAAAGTTGTGTATTGCTTGGCAAACTGCAGCAATGAGTTGCCAGGGCTCACGTACCGCTTTAGAACAGCATTGAACCCCTCGCTGCGCTGCGTAGTCTGCAGAAATGGGAAGAAGCACTGCATGAAGTAGGCCGGCACCCAGTACATTCGCTTCTCCCACAGGCTAGCAAGTGTCTCGTTGTCTTGGACTTGATATGTTTCAATCATAGCCATCCAGCTCCGTTCAAACTCCTCCACCGTCAAGCTGTGGTCCACGCACAGCTCGAATGCCTTGTGCAGCTCTGGACGGTCAGCAAAGAACGGTCCTAGCGTCTCCTCAGCCTTCTTTATAATGTGCTACCTGCAGTGCCTGTGCACTACCAACGGAAAGACCTCCTCTATGCCTGCACGCATGCTAAAATCCTGGTCTATTATTATGTTCATCGGAGCAAGTCCACCCATGCACTCCAAGAAGGTTTTGAACAGCCAAGTGTACCCATCTGTGTCTTCGTTCCGAATGAGCCCGCATCCGAACTGAAATGACTGATTGTGGTTATTTATTCCTATGAATGGAGCGCATGGCATCTTGTACATATTAGTGAGATATGTCGCATCGAACGAAATGCAATCTCGGAAATGTTTGTAGGCTCTTCTTGCAGCACCATCCACCCAATACATGTTCCTGACCCAGTCCTCATCGTCCAATCTTATCCCGTAGAAGAAATCTGGATCTGCTTTCGCTTTCTCATCGAAGTAGGCTATCGTGTCTTCTATGTCAGCCAACCTGCTCTCTCTACGGTACTTTGCCTTTAGGTTTGTGATGTCTGTTGGTATGTAGGGCATGCTACTCAGAGTTCCATTTTTGTTGTGGATCATGGACATTATCTGGACCATTCTTGATGGACTGACATTACAATCATGTAGCAGCTTTATGAATTTCTTCTCGAGGGGGGTGAATCCTCTGTGGGCAGTCAGAAATTTTACCAAGTCAAACTTGTTTATGAGTTCGTGGTTGTGCTCGTCAAAATATTCAGTGACCACCCACCGTGCTCCATCTACGTTTAGCTTACACCGGACAGGGCATTCCGTCTTGACAATGATACCTCTCTTTCGTTCCGGAATGACAGGCGCAACACCTTTACCCTTCTTGTTCCTTCATGCCTTGTAGCACCTCATCTCACCTCTGCTGTACTCGTTACGTTTTTTTAATTTTCCTATGGTATTCAGTGTTGACCGCAAACCCATGGAACATTGCATATCTCTGGTAGAATTCCTTGGCATCTTCGAACGAATCAAATCTCTGCCCAACATGCGGTGGCTGAGGTACCATGATTTCTGATTGCCCACCATCTTCAACCCCTTGTGCTTCGTCATCAGTTTCTTCATTCACTTAAGTATCGGCGGCTGTTTCATCTGCTTGAGTGTTGCTTGTGTTGGTGTGCAAAGGTGTGCTTGTCGGCATTGCTGGAACGATTGCCATTTTCGACACTGACTCTGCATTGTTTGTGGCATGATTGTTGGCTGGCTGGTGGAACGCTTCTTCGGTGTGCTCAGAGGTTCCCGCAGTAGATGTCCCCGCGCCGCTGTTGATTGTAGTTGAAGGTCCTACAATAAAAAAACAGGTACGAGTGTAAGCATTTGCTTGAATGGCATGTTTATCGTAACGGAATACATCAACTGCATGTGATTTGGCATGACATCATTCACACAGCAAGCCGCGGAATCTGCATATGGCCATGCATGGCAACTGTAGTTCTCCAGTTATGACAGCTACAGTCCAACAAACATGGCAACTACTGTTGCCAAGACATGGCAACCAGCGTCTTTTAGCATCAAAACTTTGATTCTATAGCCATGGCAGCTACAGTCCAACATACATGGCACCTACTGTTGCCAAGACATGGCAACCAGTATCTTCTAGCATCAAAACTTGTATTCTAGGTTCGAGCTCACTAGGCAAATGCGATAAATCATGAATGTTGCACACAATCATATAGCAATTGGCAAATGCCGAAGACAATAGATGACTCTTTTGCACACGACCACTTGGTAGTATTTTTGTTTGTTTTTTCCACCGTCACCGCGACAAATCTACTTTTCCTCCCATGCTTTTCCCACAAAAGCAAATGCACTACTGTTTTCCTGGTTCACATTTTTTTACCTTGTTGTGCCGCATGTGCTGAGCTTATCTGCTTTGTCATTCCAATTTGATGTGCTCTATCTGCAATAGCGTTGTCCTGCAACTGTGAAGCTTGCCATGAGACGTTTGCCGATGTGGATCCACCATAACAACCTGTGATCATGTTAGCAATTGGTCAATGCATGGCAACTGTAGTTTGTACAACATGGCACATGTAGCGGTGCATCCATGCCACACAAATTTGTTCACACATGTCATCCACAGTTTGTTTAGACATTTGCAATCACATTTTATGACACATGGCAACTGCAGGTGTCCAGGCATGGCAACTGCAGGTGTCTGGGCATGGCAATGCAGTTGTCCATGCATGGAAACTGGAGCTGTCCAGGCATGGCAACCCCAATGTCATCTATGTTCCTTCTCCTAATTCACCGTCCACAACTTCACTTCATGGACTAACCTGCGTACGACGTTGATGGCAGGTAAATGGTTGCCGCCTGATGCCACATGCTGCATGAAGGTCCTACATTTTTTCCCATATAACTTGTGAGTCTTTTTGCCATCCTTGCAGGTTTAATTTCATGTCCACACCAGTATGTTTCCTTTTCGTATGTGTTACCTTGATTTGCCACATTAGCTACTTGAAGTTGGTCGCCCGTACATTTGTCAGCGTTAGCGCCCTGTGATTGAACTTGCCATGGTGCCCCCTGAGTGTGGTTTGGTCATAAGAACCTGCGAAAAATGACATTGTAGGACATAAGTAGAATGGCATCTTCCTCGTCACAAACATGGCAATTGTTCCTTTTTTTTATCATGCATCATACCGATGCCCGCGTACTGCTCTAGTAGTGGCAGCAACGGCCCTGCAGAAATGAGTTGATTGTACTCTGCTATATCCCAAGGGGGCGTTTCCGGCCTTTGAGAAAACCAAGGATCAGTGCCGTCTTCGTGATTCATTCTTCCGCTTTTTTCTGCCACTGTGTTTCCAGTCACTGCATGAACAAGAACGCATCAACAATCCGCAAAATGCATTCTTGCTGTTTGCACATAGAAGATAACACGGCAATCCTATCACATTTCCTGCGTAGGCAACCGACACATCATGGCAAGTAGGACATGCACATTCATTCTCTTTTCTAAAATCTGGATGCCAGCTATCATTTTGAAGCGATGGCAACAGCCAATAAAATAGGCTGGCAAGCAACAACATAACGTGGTGGCAGCTAACGACAACGATAGGTGGCAATTGACGTTAGATACAAGTGGCAATTATTTTTCCTCCCTCCCTATGCCAAATTCCTCCTTTCTCTCCCTATTTTTAGTGATTCCTACGCATCCTTCATTACCAACTACTTGCACCAAGCCAACCGAGAAGCTTAGCTCAACTCTAGCATAGTATATGGCAGATGTGGCGTATGTTGGTGGGCAACTGCGAACACACACAAATCCGTGGGGTGTTTGCCCTGATAGCGTGGATCTAGTCGCCATCTTCGTGGGCAATCTGCAATTTCAAATTTCTGGACAGAAGAAGGACAAGAAACAGAAGGAGATCGGATATCCACCTGTTTTTAACTCGTCGTCTTGGGACGGCGGGGTTGGGGGTGGGTGGGTGGTTAGCGGTGGGAAGGCGCTAGGGGTCTGCTCTGGTTGCCATGGCAACTAGAAAAGGAAGGCGATGGAGGTAGGGGATCGAGAGGTAGGAGACGACGGCGGCAGGTCGGACTGGGGACGACTGGCGTGTTGGGTTGTGCGGGCAGCGCGGTCGTTCGCCCGGACGTGTGGGCGTTTTTGCCACACACCGGACGTGCGGGTTGTGGCTGCGCGCTCCCGGACGCGGTCGTGCAGGCGGGATCGTCTCCGTGCCACACAGAGCGTGCGGCACAACCACCCGATATGCCACACGTGTGGCAGTTACCGGCATCCAAAATCTAACGCCCACACATGTGGCATCTTGCACATGGCCCACACGCCTCCATCACCACTCATTTTCCCACATATGCATAGATGACATCAGCAGAAATCTTTTTGGTTTTTGGCTTAAAAATGTTTTATCTCTTAATTAAAAAATCGAATTAAAAATCCGTTTTCACCATTAAATCCGTCTCGACAAGATCTTCAAAACTAGACCCCGTGTTGATATGTTTTGACGAAATTTTTTTACCCAAAAGTTGTCATGATGTTTACACTGTAATTACCATAGTGCTTAAACTAAAGTTGTCATGTGGCAATTTTAGTTTGTAGAGCATGGCAATTTTAGTTTTTTGATGATGGCAATTCCAGTACTTTGACCATGAAAATTATTTTATGTATAAACCATGGCAATTTTAAGTGCATGTATCATGGCAATTTTAGTTTATGGTTCATGGCAAGTCTACTTTCTTAATTCCCCATTTTATAATATGTCACAATTTATTCTTAAGTGTAGAAGAAAATAGCTGAAACATATCATGGCAACTTCAGTGTAAACATCATGGCAATTCATATGCAATAGACATGGCAACTTTTAACCCCCAAAAAAATTCATCGAAATATATTGATATGAGATCTAGTTTTGAAGATCTCGTCGCGAGGGATTTAATGTGAAAACGGATCTTCAATCGAATTTTTCATTTAAGAGATAAAACATTTTAAAAACTGAAAATCCAAAAAGATTCCCACATGCATGCATGAGGTGACGTGACGCAGTTTGTGTGTTATAGGGCGTGTGGGCGGTTTTGGCTCCCACCACACGTGTGGGCGTTAGCGTTGTCCTTTTCTAAACACGTGAACTTTTCTTCAAAATTCATGAACTTTTTTAAATCCATGATTTTTTTTTCAAACTGATCAACTCTTTTCAAAATTCATGATTTTTTTTTTGAAAATCGATAAACTTTTTTCGAATTTGTAAACTTTTTTTAAGATTGATCAACTTTTTTTCAAAATCAATGAGCTTTTGTTCAAAATCGATGAACTTTTTTCCAAAATCAGTGCACTTCTTTCCAAAAATCTAAGATTTATTTTTTGAATTCCATGAACTTTATTCAATACTCGTGAACGTTTTTCTAAATCAATGAACTTTTTCTCCAAAAATCTATGAACTTTTTCCGAATTCCATGAACTTTATTGTTTTTTTAACTTTTATTCCATACTCGTAAATGTTTTATTGCAAACCTATGAACTTTTTATCAAATCCAAGTTTTTTTGGAACAAAGTGATGAGCCAATTTTTTTTCCTTTGAGAAATGCTAATGAGCCAGCTGATTGAGAAAAAAGGGATCGAGGCTACAGGCGATGGGGGGATCATAGCTAGCGAGCGATGGGGGGGATCATAGCTAGCGAGCGATGGGGGGGGGGGGGGTCGAGGAGGAATCGGTAGTGAGCGTCAACAGGCAAATAGGGGTAATGCGCCTAGGATGCTTAGATGGCATGGTTCAGTGCGAGAGCTATATCTCGCTTAGCGCGAGACTAGCTTCTGTCTTGCTGAGGGTTAATGTGCTATCCATGATAAAGGTCCGGCCCTTTTTTGCGCGCTCATGGCTCGTTCGCTGCATTTTGCTCGTGCTTTTTTTTCTTTGTTTTTCGTTTTTTCTCTGGTTTTCTTTGGTTTTTTTATTTTGGCACCGGTTTTGTTCGTCTTTTTATGGTTACTTTTGTTCATTTGTGTTCTTTGCTTTTTCATTTTTTTTCTTTGTTTCTATCTCGATTTTCATCTGCTTTTCTTTTTTTTCATTTTTATTTGCTTGTTTCTTGATTTTCATTATTCTTTTGCTTTTCTTTATTTTATTCTTTGTTTTTCATTTTTCATCATTTTAATTTGTTTCTCTCTCGGGTTTCATTGGTTTTTCTTGCTATTCTTCATTTCTTCTTGCTTTTCATCATGTTTTCTTTGATTTTTTCTCGGCTTTATTATATTGCATTGTTTTCTTCGGTTTTTTCATTCCTTTGTTCTTGTTTTCTTTGTTTTCTTTATTCTTTATCGATTTTCACTATTTATTGATTCTTTTTTGCACTTGTTTCTTTGGTTTATTTTGGTTTTCTTTTTTCATTGATTTCTTTTGTTTATTTTTGGTTCAGTTTTTTTTGTTTCATTTTGTTTTCATTCTACATTTTTCGTATACGTCAAGAACAATTTTTAAATAGAAGTTTCACATTTTTCGAATACATGATCAAGATTTTCTCTCTACATATTTCTTAATAATTTTTGAATACTTGATTAACATTTTACAAATATAAGATTAAGATTTTTATATTACATGGTCATCATTTTTTCTATACACATTTTAAAATTCTTGATTATCATTTTTTAAATACATGATTGATATTGTTTAATACACGGTCAACATTGTTTATATACACATTTAAAAAATTAAATATCTTGATTAGCATTTTTTTCTAATGCAATATTAACAATTTGGAACAAATGGTCAACAATTTTTTTTCTAAATGTTGGTAAACATTTCCAAATACAAGTTTAACATTTATTGAATACAATACAAGATTAATTTTTTTAATACATGGTCAAGCTTATAACTGTAAAAAAAATTGCATGGTAGTACGTGTCTTATTTATAGAATAAAGATCAAGTTACAAGGCACGTAAATAGCGACCTGACAGGTGAAAAGATAGGATAATCCTACGCAAAATACCAGTGCATGTCCCTCTACTTTGACACCACTGAAGTGTTGGGGAACGTAGTAATTTCAAAAAACTTCCTACACACACATAGGATCATGGTGATGCATAGCAATGAGAGGGGAGAGTGTGTCCACGTACCCACGTAGACCGAAAGCGAAAGCGTTACCACAACGCGGTTGATGTAGTCGTACGTCCTCACGATCCGACCGATGCAAGTACCGAACGCACGGCACCTCCGAGTTCAGCACACGTTCAACTCGATGACGTCCTGCGAGCTCCGCTCCAGAAAAGCTTCGCTGGAGAGTTTCGTCAACACGACGGCGTGGTGACGGTGATGATGATGCTACCGACGCAGGGCTTCGCCTAAGCACCTCTACGATATGATTGAGGTGGATTATGGTGGAGGGGACACCGCACACGGCTGGGAGAGATCAACAGATCAACTTGTGTGTCTAGAGGTGCCCCCCTGCCCCCATATATAAAGGAGCAAGGGGGAGGCCGGCCGGCCCCTGTAGGCGCGCCAGGAGGAGGAGTCCTCCTCCTAGTAGGAGTAGGACTCCCCTCTTTCCTACTCCTACTAGGAGGGGGAAAGGAAGGGGAGAGGGAGAAGGAAAGGCCCCCCCTCTCATAGTCCAATTCGGACCAGAGGGGGAGGGGTGCGCGGCATGCCCTAGGCCAGCCCTCTCTCTCTCCAATAAGGCCCATAAGGCCCACTATTTCTCCCGAGGGGTTCCGGTAACCCTCCGGCACTCCGGTTTTCTCCGAAACCACCCGGAACACTTCCAGTGTTCGAATATAGTCATCCAATACATCGATCTTTACGTCTCGACCATTTCGAGACTCCTCGTCATGTCCGTGATCATATCCGGGACTCTGAACTACCTTCGGTACATCAAAACACAAAAACTCATAATACCGATCGTCACCGAACTTTAAGCGTGCGGACCCTACGGGTTCAAGAACTATGTAGACATGACCGAGACACGTCTCCGGTCAATAACCAATAGCGGAACCTGGATGCTCATATTGGCTCCCACATATTCTACGAAGATCTTTATCGGTCAAACCGCATAACATACGTTGTTCCCTTTGTCATCGGTATGTTACTGGCCAGAGATTCGATCGTCGGTATCTCAATACCTAGCTCAATCTCGTTACCGGCAAGTCTCTTTACTCGTTACGTAATTCATCATCCCGCAACTAACTCATTAGTCACATTGCTTGCAAGGCTTATTGTGATGTGCATTACCGAGAGGGCCCAGAGATACCTCTCCGACAGTCGGAGTGACAAATCCTAATCTCGATCTATGCCAACTCAACAAGTACCATCAGAGACACCTGTAGAGCACCTTTATGATCACCAAGTTACATTGTGACGTTTGGTAGCACACAAAGTGTTCCTCCGGTAATCGGGAGTTGCATAATCTCATAGTCATAGGAACATGTATAAGTCATGAAGAAAGCAATAGCAGTAAACTAAATGATCAAGTGCTAAGCTAACGGAATGGGTCAAGTCAATCACATCATTCTCCTAATGATGTGATCCCTTTAATCAAATGACAACTCATGTCTATGGTTAGGAAACTTAACTATCTTTGATTAACGAGCTAGTCAAGTAGAGGCATACTAGTGACATTATGTTTGTCTATGTATTCAAACATGTATTATGTTTCCGGTTAATACAATTCTAGCATGAATAATAAACATTTATCATGATATGAGGAAATAAATAATAACTTTATTATTGCCTCTAGGGCATATTTCCTTCAGTCTCCCACTTGCACTAGAGTCAATAATCTAGATTACACAGTGATGATTCTAACACCCATGGAGTTTTGGTGCTGATCATGTTTTGCTCGTGGAAGAGGCTTAGTCAACGGGTCTGCAACATTCAGATCCGTATGTATCTTGCAAATCTCTATGTCTCCCACCTGGACTTGATCCCGTATGGAATTGAAGTGTCTCTTGATGTCCTTGGTTCTCTTGTGAAATCTGGATTCCTTTGCCAAGGCAATTGCACCAGTATTGTCACAAAAGATTTTCATTGGTCCCGATGCACTAGGTATGACACCTAGATTGGATATGAACTCCTTCATCCAGACTCCTTCATTTGCTGCTTCCGAAGCAGCAATGTACTACGCTTCACATGTAGAACCCGCCACGATGCTTTGTTTAGAATTGCACCAACTGACAGCTCCACCGTTCAATGTAAACACGTACCCGGTTTGCGATTTAGAATCGTCCGGATCAGTGTCAAAGCTTACATCGACATAACCATTTACGACTAGCTCTTTGTCACCTCCATAAACGAGAAACATATCCTTAGTCCTTTTCAGGTATTTCAGGATGTTCTTGACCGCTATCCAGTGATCCACTCCTGGATTACTTTGGTACCTCCCTGCTAAGCTAATAGCAAGGCACACATCAGGTCTGGTACACAACATTGCATACATGATATAACCTATGGCTGAAGCATAGGGAACATCTTTTGTTTTCTCTCTATCTTCTGCAGTGGCCGGGCATTGAGTCTGACTCAACTTCACACCTTGTAACACAGGCAAGAACCCTTTCTTTGCTTGATCCATTTTGAACTTTTTCAAAACTTTGTCAATGTATGTGCTTTGTGAAAGTCCTATCAAGCGTCTTGATCTATCTCTATAGATCTTGATGCCCAATATGTAAGCAGCTTCACCGAGGTCTTTCATTGAATTTTTTTTATTCAAGTATCCTTTTATGCTATCCAGAAATTCTATATCATTTTCAATCAGCAATATGTCATCCACATATAATATCAGAAATGCTACAGAGGTCCCACTCACTTTCTTGTAAATACAGGCTTCTCCAAATGTCTGTATAAATCCATATGCTTTGATCACACTATCAAAACATTTATTCCAACTCCGAGAGGCTTGCACCAGTCCATAAATGGATCGCTGGAGCTTGCATACTTTGTTAGCTCCCTTTGGATCGACAAAACCTTCTGGTTTCATCATATACAACTCTTCTTCCAGAAATCCATTCAGGAATGCAGTTTTGACATCCATTTGCCAAATTTCATAATCATAAAATGCGGCAATTGCTAACATGATTCGGACAGACTTAAGCATCGCTACGGGTGAGAAAGTCTCATCGTAGTCAACCCCTTGAACTTGTCGAAAACCTTTCGCAACAAGTCGGGCTTTGTAGACAGTAACATTACCGTCAGCGTCAGTCTTCTTCTTGAAGATCCATTTATTCTCTATGGCTTGCCGATCATCGGGCAAGTCAACCAAAGTCCACACTTTGTTTTCATACATGGATCTCATCTCAGATTTCATGGCCTCAAGCCATTTTGCGGAATCTGGGCTCACCATCGCTTCTTCATAGTTCGTAGGTTCGCCTTGGTCAAGCAACATGACCTCCAGAATAGGATTACCGTACCACTCTGGTGCGGATCTTACTCTGGTTGACCTACGAGGTTCGGTAGTAACTTGATCTGAAGTTACATGATCATCATCATTAGCTTTCCTCATTGATTGGTGTAGGAGTCACAGGAACAGATTTCTGTGATGAACTACTTTCCAATAAGGGAGCAGGTATAGTTACCTCATCAAGTTCTACTTTCCTCCCACTCACTTCTTCGAGAGAAACTCCTTCTCTAGAAAGGATCCATTCTTAGCAACGAATGTCTTGCCTTCGGATCTGTGATAGAAGTTGTACCCAACAGTTTCCTTTGGGTATCCTATGAAGACACATTTCTCCGATTTGGGTTCGAGCTTATCAGGTTGAAGCTTTTTCACATAAGCATCGCAGCCCCAAACATTAAGAGACGACAACTTTGGTTTCTTGCCAAACCACAGTTCATAAGGCGTCGTCTCAACGGATTTCGATGGTGCCCTATTTAACGTGAATGCAGCCATCTCTAAAGCATAACCCCAAAACGATAGCGGTAAATCAGTAAGAGACATCATAGATCACACCATATCTAGTAAAGTACGATTACGACATTCGGACACACCATTACGTTGTGGTGTTCCGGGTGGCATGTGTTGCGAAACTATTCCGCATTGTTTCAAATGTAGACCAAACTCGTAACTCAAAAATTCTCCTCCACGATTAGATCGTAGAAACTTTATTTTCTTGTTACGATGATTTTCCATTTCACTCTGAAATTCTTTGAACTTTTCAAATGTGTCAGACCTATGTTTCATTAAGTAGATATACCCATATATGCTCAAATCATCTGTGAAGGTGAGAAAATAATGATACCCGCCGCGAGCCTCAATATTCATCGGACCACATACATCAGTATGTATGATTTCCAACAAATCGGTTGCTCGCTCCATTGTTCCGGAGAACAGTGTTTTAGTCATCTTGCCCATGAGGCATGGTTCACAAGTACCAAGTGATTCATAATCAAGTGATTCCAAAAGTCCATCAGTATGGAGTTTCTTCATGCGCTTTACACCAATATGACCCAAACGGCAGTGCCACAAATAAGTTGCACTATCATTATCAACTCTGCATCTTTTGGCTTCAACATTATGAATATGTGTATCACTACTATCGAGATTCATCACAAATAGACCACTCTTTAAGGGTGCATGACCATAAAAGATATTACTCATATAAATAGAACAACCATTATTCTCAGATTTAAATGAATAACCGTCTCGCATCAAACAAGATCCAGATATAATGTTCATGGTTAACGCTGGCACCAAATAACAATTATTTAGGTCTAAAACTAATCCCGAAGGTAGATGTAGAGGTAGCGTTCCGACGGCGATCACATCGACTTTGGAACCATTTCCCACGTGCATCATCACCTCGTCCTTAGCCAGTCTTCGCTTAATCCGTAGTCCCTGTTTCGAGTTGCAAATATTAGCAACAGAACCAGTATCAAATACCCAGGTGCTACTGCGAGCTCTAGTAAGGTACACATCAATAACATGTATATCACATATACCTTTGTTCACCTTGTCATCCTTCTTATCTGCCAAATACTTGGGGCAGTTCCGCTTCCAGTGACCAGTCTGTTTGCAGTAGAAGCACTCAGTCTCAGGCTTAGGTCCAGACTTGGGTTTCTTCTCTTGAGCAACAACTTGTTTGTTGTTCTTCTTGAAGTTCCCCTTCTTCTTCCCTTTACCCTTTTTCTTGAAACTGGTGGTCTTGTTGACCATCAACACTTGATGCACCTTCTTGATTTCTACCTCCGCAGCCTTTAGCATTGCGAAGAGCTCGGGAATTGTCTTATCCATCCCTTGCATATTATAGTTCATCACGAACATTTATTGAATACAATACAAGATTAATTTTTTTAATACATGGTCAAGCTTATAACTGTAAAAAAATTGCATGGTAGTACGTGTCTTATTTATAGAATAAAGATCAAGTTACAAGGCACGTAAATAGCGACCTGACAGGTGAAAATATAGGATAATCCTACGCAAAATACCAGTGCATGTCCCTCTACTTTAACACCACCGAAGTGTTGGGGAACATAGTAATTTCAAAAAAAATTCCTATGCACACATAGGATCATGGTGATGCATAGCAACGAGAGGGGAGAGTGTGTCCACGTACCCTCGTAGACCGAAAGCGGAAGCGTTAGCACAACACGGTTGATGTAGTCGTACGTCTTCACGATCCGACCGATCCAAGTACCGAACGCACGGCACCTCCGAGTTCAGCACACGTTCAACTCGATGACGTCCCGCGAGCTCCGATCCAGCAAAGCTTCGCCGGAGAGTTTCGTCAACACGACGGCGTGATGACGGTGATGATGATGCTACCGACGCAGGGCTTCGCCTAAGCACCGCTACGATATGATCGAGGTGGATTATGGTGGAGGGGGGCACCACACACGGCTGGGAGAGATCAACAGATCAACTTGTGTGTCTAGAGGTGCCCCCTGCCCCCGTATATAAAGGAGCAAGGGGGAGGCCGGCCGGCCCCTGTGGGCGCGCCAGAGGAGGAGTCCTCCTCCTAGTAGGAGTAGGACTCCCCTCTTTCCTACTCCTACTAGGAGGGGGAAGGAAGGGGGAGAGGGAGAAGGAAAGGGGGGCGCCGCCCCCCTCTCCTAGTCCAATTCGGACCAGAGGGGGAGGGGCGCGCGGCCTGCCCTAGGCCAGCCCTCTCTCCTCTCTCTCCACTAAGGCCCATAAGGCCCACTATTTCTCCCGGGGGGTTCCGGTAACCCTCCGGCACTCCGGTTTTCTCCGAAACCACCCGGAACACTTCCGGTGTCCGAATATAGTCGTCCAATATATCGATCTTTACGTCTCGACCATTTCGAGACTCCTCGTCATGTCCGTGATCATATCCGGGACTCCGAACTACCTTCGGTACATCAAAACACAAAAACTCATAATACCGATCGTCACCGAACTTTAAGCGTGCGGACCCTACGGGTTCGAGAACTATGTAGACATGACCGAGACACGTCTCCGGTCAATAACCAATAGCGGAACCTGGATGCTCATATTGGCTCCTACATATTCTATGAAGATCTTTATCGGTCAAACCGCATAACAACATACGTTGTTCCCTTTGTCATCGGTATGTTACTTGCCCGAGATTCGATCGTCGGTATCTCAATACCTAGCTCAATCTCGTTACCGGCAAGTCTCTTTACTCGTTACGTAATGCATCATCCCGTAACTAACTCATTAGTCACATTGCTTGCAAGGCTTATTGTGATGTGCATTACCGAGAGGGCCCAGAGATACCTCTCCGACAATCGGAGTGACAAATCCTAGTCTCGATCTATGCCAACTCAGCAAGTACCATCGGAGACACCTGTAGAGCACCTTTATAATCACCCAGTTACGTTGTGACGTTTGGTAGCACACAAAGTGTTCCTCCGGTAATCGGGAGTTGCATAATCTCATAGTCATAGGAACACGTATAAGTCATGAAGAAAGCAATAGCAGTAAACTAAACGATCAAGTGCTAAGCTAACGGAATGGGTCAAGTCAATCACATCATTCTCCTAATGATGTGATCCCGTTAATCAAATGACAACTCATGTCTATGGTTAGGAACCTTAACCATCTTTGATTAACGAGCTAGTCAAGTAGGGGCATACTAGTGACATTATGTTTGTCTATGTATTCACACTTGTCTTATGGTTCCAGTTAATGCAATTCTAGCATGAATAATAAACATTTATCATGATATGAGGAAATAAATAATAACTTTATTATTGCCTCTAGGGCATATTTCCTTCACGAAGCGGCCACCAAAGGGAAAGAGGACAGATCACCTCTTCATCCAAACTCGATGCGGCTCCATCACTGATCAACAATTTTACGGACCTCCAAAGTAGTTTGCCAGAAGCAAAACCATTGCTGTTGAAAGAATTAGACTGGGGCAACATGTCTCCGGATACGCCGTCGAACTTCAGATCTGACACACCCCATAACGACGACGTCAAAGGAGGAAGCCAGAACTGTCAGGCTCCAACCACAAATCTAGCACAAGATGCACTATCTTCCAGCTGTCACTTACATAGACAGTCGTCTGCGCGTCGGCAAAACCTCCCTGCTCTACCTTGACGTCGGAGACAACGCCGCAGTAACAGGGACAAAGCAAAATGACTGACACACCTGATGGAGTTGCCGCCGCCGCCTCGCCGACATCATCCATGAACCCTAACACCGACACTATAAACATTTAACATTTTTCCAATGGTTGATTAACAATTTTTTAAATACTTTCGTATAATTTTTTCAAATACTTGACTACAATTTTTCCAATAAAAGATTAACAATTTGTTACGGTCTTCATCTTTTTCTGCACACATTTTTTTTCAAATGCTTGATTAATGTTTTTCCAAATGCAATATTAACATTTTTTAATGCATGGTCAATATTTTTATATATACACAAACATTTTTAAATGTTTTATTACCATTTTTGACATGCAAGTTAAACATGTTTCGAATACAATACAAGATTAACGTTTTCTAATACATGGTCAACATCTTTTCAATACACATTTAACATTTTTCAAATGCTCGTTTAACATTTTTCCAAATGGTTGATTAATTTTTTCTAAATACATGATCAAATTTTTTTCATACACAATGTATATATTTTAATACATTTTTCCTAGACATGGGAAATATTTTTTCTATACACATTTAACATTTTTCAAATGCTTGTTTAACATTTCGCCAAATGTTTGATTAAGTTTTTTAAAATACACGGTCAATTTTTACATAAATATTGTATATATTTTAATACATTTTTCTTATACATGAGAAATATTTTTCTATACACATTTAACTTTTTCAAATGCTTGATAGACATTCGGAAATTTAAATAAATAAACAAAAGAGATCACCGATATCCACACTGTAGGGTTCAGTCTGCACCACATTAATCGAGATGGACAGCTCCAACCGCTGCGGCTACTGTGTGGTTATTTAAGAAATCGATTGGTGCGCTTTATATAAGGGAAATGTTTACAGCCGATGCGCCGGCTGAAACTTGCGCTGGACGCGCCCACGCGTCTAGTGGGGCCCCACACCGCTTTGCCCCTTTTCCCTTCCTTATCTTCTTCCTCCGTTCCAGATTTTTCTGGCCACAATTCCCCACCGGCGCTACCCACCTCTTCCTCTCCTTCTTCCACCTCCCTCCCCATCGGCGCTGCCCACCTCTCCCTCCTTCGCCATGGGCGCTCCCTACCTCTCCCCCTCCTTCCACCTTCTTCCGCCTCCTTCGCCATGGGCGCTCCCCACCTCTCCCCATCCTTCCACCTCAAGCCGTGCTGGGGACCCCGGTGGCCGAGCTGCGACGGGCTTATCCGGCGTCGATTGGCAGCTTCGACCCAAGATGCAACGGTCTGCATCCGGTGCTGGAACCAGCAAGTCCTGGTGCTACCACTGGCTGCAGCGATGCTAGAACCAGCACGACAGCAAGCTGCAACCCCAGCTGCGTCAAGTGCTGGAACCAGCGATCTCCGATGCTACTACCGACTATGCCGGGAGCTGGAACAAACTTGCTACTTTTTTTTTGCTACATCTACTTCTTTATGGATTTTGCTTCCTATGATTTTTGCTAGAACCAGATGCGTCTCGCACCGCCGACGTGTTTTTTTGTTGGAACCAGCTTCATGTTTTGCTGGAACTTGGTAAAGTTTTTGCTACATCGAGTTCTTCAGTCTGGTAGTGATGGTAGTGTTTTTGCTACAATGGGCGACTGCGAAAGTTACAACCGGCGAGTGTTTTTGCTACAACGGCAATGTGGTGGCGGCAATGGCGAGCTTTTTTTGTTGGAACCACACATTTTTTTTGCTACTACCAACAATTTTTTTGCTGCTACGGGCAACATGAGGATGAGTACTTTTTTCTGCGCTCGTTGTGGTGTGTTGTGACCGGCGCCGCCGGAGCTGCGGCCGTCGCACCGGAGCTATGACCGTCGCCACGGGGAGCTGCAACCGTGGGCGCACGCTGCTGCATGCACGCCGGCGAGAAATGCAGGAGGCGGTGATAGCGCCGACGAACTGCAGGGACTGCGACGACCGGCGGGTGAGGGCAGCGATCGGCGGCGAGGGCAGCGACGGGCGAGACGCGCAGGGCGGTGCTTCGAGGCCGGACGCGTCACTAGTCCATGGCGGCGCAATGGAAGCTTTTTTCTGAAAAGAAGAAGACATCTGACAGAGGAAGGGGAGAGAATCCTGTGGTTGTGCGATGTTTGATCGGACGCGGTTGGTGTGACCGGCCCAAATTTCAGCCGGCGCACCGGTGCGCCTATCACTCGCCTTTATATAAACTCCTCACGTGTGCTGCAGGGCGAGCGCAAGCTGCCATCGTTTGGGGCTGGCCCATGTAGCGTGCGTTGTAGTAGGCGAGCATGCGGGCACTTCATCCAGCACGCTACAAGCGATATATAGACGCGCCCTGATCCCACTGTATTTTGCATATTTGTTAGACGAACAAGCCGATCCGATTTAGCGAGTAGGTCGGTGTCGGGGCATAGTGAGGTGTCGCGTACCCCCCGTACTCCCGCTATGTACACTTGGGCCTCCTTTTTGATTTGGAGACCGTTTGTCTGTGTGTGTTTTTTGTTTCATTTTTTCTGCAATCTCATTTTCGTTTTTTTACTTTCTATTTTCAAATTCATGAATATTATTTCAAATGTGGGAATATTTTTCAAATTGTTGAACATTTTATGAATTCAGAGAATTTTTCTAAAATCATGAACAATTTTTGAATTGAAGAACACAGTTCTAAATCTGGGAACTGTATTTGAAACTCAGGAACATTTGGTAAATTCATGATCTTTTTTGGGATTGTGAACATTTTCCAAATTCCTGAATACTTTTTGAAATACATGAATAAGTTTTAAAATCGTGAACTTTTTTAGAGATCCATGAACATTTTTTGAAATATGTAATTGTTTTTTTTAATTCCTAACATTTTCTAAAATTCTTGATTTTTTTTTTGAAATCCGAGAACATCTATTGGAATCCATGAAGATTTCAAATTCATGATTTTTTTAAAAGCACATTTTTCGAGATTCTGATCAATTTTTAATTTCGTGAACATTATTTGAATTTTAGAACTTCATTTGAAATCCTGAAGTATTTTTTTTCGATTTTGGCTTTCATGAACATTTTTTGGACTTAGAAAGTTTTTTTGAGATCCTAATTTTTTTTCCATTTTGGGATTCATGAACATTTTCTGAAATTAAAAACCAGAACATAAAAAACAAAAATGAACAAAAAAAAGTAGGGTGCACCCACCCTGCACTTGGGCCGGCCCAAAGCGTGCGCATGGGGAGCAGGGTGGTGCACGATTAGTGCCTTTCCTCTTCGCAGACCGAAAGTGCCTTTCTGCTCCCGAGCTCATTTGAGCTCGGTGAACAGTAAAATCAAAAAAATTCAAAAAATTCTAATTGTTTTTGGAAGAAACATTGACAAAAGTTCTAAGTGCTTGTAAAAATTCATCAAGAAATCACATTTCTATAAGGCGTGGAAAAAATAATAAATTCAGTGCTCCAAAATGCTTTTGAAAGTAGCATTTTCAAAGTATCGATTTTTTTGCCACGCCTTCTAGAAATGTGATTTCATGGCGAATTTTTCCAAGCACTTAAAACTTTTGTCAATGTTTCTCCCCAAAAAAAATTAAAAAATTTTGAGTTTTTTTATTTTGTTTTGATTTTACTGTTCACCCGAGCTCATTTGAGCTTGGGTGCAAAAACTCTGCGTCCTTAAAAAACGAGTGTGTCGCGGGCTGGTGGGGTGCGACAGCTTACTTGTTCTCGGTTCGTGTAAAGAGGTCCTTTAGGGAATGTTTTCGTTGGCCTGTGGACCCGGTACTAGAACTCAAGCTGGTTGTCTTTGCGTTTTGTCCAGGGCACATGTTGTGCCTTGGCCTCATAGTTCTACAGTCGATCATAAGAGAAATTGCTAATGGAGCCCGAGCTTCAATAGCAATTTAATTTCCGGTAGGATAAGATTTCATTTCCTATAGGATATGCAGCTCGGGCTCCTTGGTACCCGCACTTTGAATTCTTTTTTCAAATTTTATGTGTTAGAAAGTCTGGAAAAATTGGACATGTATATAGAAGGTATACTACATGGTTGTAACTTTAGTTATGAAATACATTTTGATGTGATCTAAAAAACCAAGAATTTCTAGCACATGTACTATTCGCTATGAAATCCTTGGTTTTATTTTTTGTGTAAATCACATCAGAACGTATTTTCATAAAAATTTACAGTCATGAACTATTACACTACAATCATAAAGTATACAAAACCCTAAAAAAAATCATAAAGTATACACTACTACGATCGAGTGATGCTGCAACATGCTCGATGTCATGATGATCATGATGGACGTTTGTGATGGAATTATAATAGTAGTAGTCACAAACATTACATGCTATTGTCTTGTTGGTGTATTCCTATTCATAACGAAACTAGTCAGAAACGGATACACTTCCTTTGTCCGGATTTATTATTCTCCCTCATATTTTGGGTCAAACCTTGACATTTGATTTAACTAGCAAAACCTAAGTTGTGTAGAAAAAGTACTATCGAAAACTTATTTCGAATACAAATCCAACGATATAAGTTCTGTGACATACAATTTAGGTTTTGTTAGACAAATCTAGGTCAAAATTTGTCACACAATACAAAGAGGATGAATAAAAATCTGGACAGAGGAGTTATCCGCAAATGCACATGTGTTGGCTTGAACGCTGCGCACCAGTGAAGCCACTGGTCTCCCATCAAAACGACCAGAGACACCCTACAACATGCCGGCGATTTTCTGGAGTTGCATCAGCTTCTACATCGGCACTGAGGTGGCAAATTAAAGAAGTAGATCTCTCTTGTCACCCACGCGATGAGAGTAGACACGCTACAACACCATGACGATGCATATGAGATGCAACATAGGTGAAACCCTAGCCGCTTGTCGCATGCGAGTGAAAGCAACAATGTTTTGAGAGAGAGAGAGAGAGAGAGAGAGAGAGAGAGAGAGATGTGAGAGAATCACCGCCTGAGCTCAGTTTTGTCAAAACTATTGGGCTTATATCCCATTTATTATTTCCAATTTTTTTAAAATTTCTGGAGACCCATATGACCCATTCATGCATGACAAGGGGAGTGTGAAACATTCAGTCTCATCCTGTTTATGGAGGGTGTGTATGGAGGGTGTGTTGAACGAACATATATGGTGGGTTCTTTTACGCACCATTAAGAGGTTTACGATTTTACTGCTTTTTCATTTCGTTCTTTCTTTTCTTTTTTTAAACGATTTGAACTTATAAAATAAGTAGTATATGTGTAACAAACCATGGTATACAAGCACAAAAAGATCAGGGAATTTAGGGCTCTAGCTAGGATTCGATTTGCCATAAGAAATATTACGTGTGATACTTCGCTGTAAGAATTGTTGGAGATAGCTGGGGAGAAGCCTTCGCTGCTTCGGAACAGAGGTGATGCATCTAGGTTTCACTAATAGTGCTCGGCGTCAATTAATTTGGATCGGAGGGAGTAGTTGTCATGATCGAGCATCAATTACTTTATTGAGTTGGACAGACTTCCTCGGAGTTGACTGAACCCAACGTTGCAATGCTGGCTTCGCAAGTGCGGCACCCTAGAAGTTGTGGAATTAGTTGTTACCTCATGCGAAAAAATTACATCGAAATTACCCTCTGTACTATCTTCGGAAGATTTGGCAGTGATGTTTTGTTGTACTTAGGTTTGGATGGACCTAAGAATCTCACCATACACATGTATGTCAAAATGGAGTATAAACTCTCTCATTATAAATTTATGGAAAAAGCGTCTTTTCAAGCTAACAAGCTTGCATGAAATTGGCTCGACGGATGCAAGGGGAAGAAATGAGGACGCAGGGATGTGCTCACATAATGGTTGTGTGCATTGATCAACGCAGAGACGGGTCTACGTACCCTACTTTTTCAAAAAAGGAAGGATGTGCTCACATGGCGGCGAACTGGTTAGGTCAAGCATTATTTTCCGTACTTCTGACCTTTGAGCGTCGGAGTACAAAGTTGTAGTTCAGTTCAAAGTACTCTACTCATAGTATAAGTCCCAATGTAGAATAGTAGGCTACAAATATCAACTTGAGAAACCTAAAATCCCAAACAACACCCCAACATGCCTCCACCTCCTCTCATTTCTCTCGAGAAGGGCGACTTGTGATGCAATCTATCACTAGATGTCAACGGACGCGAGCTAGTTTCTCGTGCATGTCTTACCCAGTGACAGATCCACCCCTTCCTTCGTTTAACACCACACTACTTCGGAAGCATGGACAAGAATACTCTCCCGAATCCTACATTAATATGACGCCCGGATAATTAGACTACATTAATTCCCTGCTAATGATGCCATGTTACATCGGTTACTGTTGATAATCTCGCGTTAGTTCGAAACCGGTTCGAACTAAATTTTAAAATCAGGCAAACATAAAAAGTTTTCAAACGTTAAAACTAAAATGTTCAAAATGCGACAAATAAATCCTAAGTCATAATGGCGGAGGAACCACATTTTTGTAAAAGGATTAAATGCACTAAAATGTTTTAAACAGTAGCAAAAACAACTATTTAAACGCCTTTGGTATGTTATAAAATATTAAACTATTTTATATCGGGGTAAAACTTTTTATAGTAGTGGATTGTTCTGAAACATTATTTTAGGGGCTACAGTCATATTTTACTAAACTAAAATTAATGTGTAATTAAAATTAAAACAGAAAAGAAAAATAACAAAAACTAAAACTAAAACAAACAAAAGAAACGGAAAAAGACCAAACCCTTCCCCGGGGCCAATCGGCCCAGCTGGACATTGGGCTAGCCAGGCCGGCCCACCTACTGGCCTACTTAGGCCCCTGCCCTCCCACCGAACCCTAATCCCCTCCCCCACGAACCCCACTCCCCTCCCCCCGATCTGGATCGGGAGTGCCCCAGCGCTCACCGCCCCGATCCCGCCGCCGCTCGGAGTCCCTGTCGCCGACCACCGCTGCCACGCCGTCGCTGGACCTCGTCGCTGTCTTCCCCGTCCTCCTCCCCGCGCCCCGCTGCCTCAGTCCCTACGACCCCCGTGAGCTTCCCCTCTCCTCGCACTCCCGCCGCTCCGCACGGTCATCGCGCAGGCCCGCGCGCCTCTGCTCATCGGCCGTGCCTCGCGCTGCGTCGCCTGCACGCCGGCCGCGCCCATGGATGCCTCGCCACAGGCCTTCCATGCCGCAGCCCCGCTCTCCTGTCGCGCCGCACAGCTGCTGCTCTTCCTCCCACGTCCGCCTCGTCCTGCTGCTGCTTCTACTTCGCCTCGCCGTCCGCGCGCCCGGCTAGGCGCAGCCGCGCCCCGCACATGCCCTACTCCGGCCACCCTCCCCGCTGGTGCCCTTCGCCGCGCGCGCACGCGCCGCATCGCCTGCTGCCCCGCTGCGTGGCCGCCCCCTTCTCCCCTGACACGCTTCACCGCGTTCGCGGATGCGCACGCGCCCCCACCGTCGCCCCTCGGCCGCGCGCTCGCAGCCACTGCTGCCGTGGTTGCCGCCACCATTGCGTCGCGCCTCCACCCGACTGCGTCGCCTGAACCGCGCCGCCTCCGCCCCGTCGTGCCGCGCCCCCCTGACGTCCCGCCTCCCGCCTCGGCTCCGCCGCACCGGCGCCGCCCCTCGCCTCCTGCCGCTGCTCCTTGACGGCGCCCAGCGGCGCCCGTTCGGCCCCCGCCTGGTTCGGGCGCCAGCACGCCCCGGCAACCGTAACCGCACGCCCGATGCCTGCTAAGGCCCTATGGGCCTATGGCAAACGGGCCCCGCCACAGAACGTTAAAAAAAGAATTAATATTATTATTATTAATTAATTAATTAAAGAATTAATTAACTTAATTAATCATGGTTAGTTTAACCTAATCACTAATTAAACTAATTAACATGTTTAGTAAATCTCAGTCAATGACAGTGGGACCCACTTGTCAGTTTGACCAGTCAACGGTCAGAGCTGACCGCTGACATCATGCTGACGTCATAAATGCATTTTAGGATTAAATTAATTCTGTTAATTCTAGAAAATGATTAAATCCTTTTTAAATTAATATAAAATAAACCGTAGCCCGGTTGGAAAAACTTTGTACATGAAAGTTGCTCAGAACGACGGGACGAATCCGGATACGCAGCCTGTTCGTCCGCCACACGTCCCTAAAATAGCGAACCTGCAACCGTTCCCCCAGGTCCGTCTGTCCGAAAACACGAAACACCGCGAATACTTTCCTAGATGTTTCCCCCTTCGCCGGTATCACCTACTGTCGCGTTAGGGCACACCTGGCACCGCTACTTGTCATGTCATGCATCGATATGCATCTGTTTGCATTGTATTCATTGTTTCTTCCCCCTCTTTCTCTCCGGTAGAGTACGAGTCTGACGCCGCTGCTGGTGCCCCGATCGACTACGTTGTTGACGACCCCTCCTTGCCAGAGCAACCAGGCAAGCCCCCCCCCCCTTGATCACCAGATATCGCTTATTCCTTCTCTCTACTGCTTGCATTAGAGTAGTGTAGCATGTTACTGCTTTCGGTTAATCCTATTCTGCTGCATAGCCTGTCATTGTTTCTACAGTTGTTATCCTTACGTGCAATCCTAAATGCTTAGTATAGGATGCTAGTATTCCATCAGTGGCCCTACATTCTTGTCTCTGCCATGCTATACTACCGGGCCGTGATCACTCGGGAGGTGATCGCGGGTATATACTTACATTCTACACTATTATACATGATACATTGTGGTGACTAAAGTCGGGTCGGCTCATAGAGTACCCGCAAGTGATTCTGATGTGGGGGCTGAAAGGACAGGTGGTTCCATCCCGGTAGTGGTGGGCCTGGGTTCCCGACGGCCCCCGACTGTTACTTTATGGCGGAGCGACAGGACAGGTTGAGACCACCTAGGAGAGAGGTGGGCCTGGCCCTGGTCGGCGTCCGCGGTTACTTCAAAATAACACGCTTAACGAGATCTTGGTATTTGATCTGAGTCTGGCCACTGGCCTATACGCACTAATGATGTCTACTACACAACCTTCTTCTTGTAGACGTTGTTGGGCCTCCAAGTGCAGAGGTTTGTAGGACAGTAGCAAATTTCCCTCAAGTGGATGACCTAAGGTTTATCAATCCGTGGGAGGCATAGGTTGAAGATGGTCTCTCTCAAACAATCCTGCAACCAAATAACAAAGAGTCTCTTGTGTCCCCAACACACCCAATACAATGGTAAATTGTATAGGTGCACTAGTTCGGCGAAGAGATGGTGATACAAGTGCAATATGGATGGTAGATATAGGTTTTCGTAATCTGAAAATATAAAAACAGCAAGGTAACTAATGATAAAAGTGAGCACAAACGGTATTGCAATGCTTGGAAACAAGGCCTAGGGTTCATACTTTCACTAGTGCAAGTTCTCTCAACAATAATAACATAATTGGATCATATAACTATCCCTCAACATGCAACAAAGAGTCACTCCAAAGTCACTAATAGCGGAGAACAAACGAAGAGATTATTGTCGGGTACGAAACAACCTCAAAGTTATTCTTTCGGATCGATCTATTCAAGAGTTCGTACTAGAATAACACCTTAAGACACAAATCAACCAAAACCCTAATGTCACCTAGATAGTCCAATGTCACCTCAAGTATCTGTGGGTATGATTATATGATATGCATCACACAATCTCAGATTCATCTATTCAAACCAACAGAAAGTACTTCAAAGAGTGCCCCAAAGTTTCTATCGGAGAGTCAAGACGAAAACGTGTGCCAACCATTATGCATAAGTTCACGAAGTCACGGAACCCGCAACTTGATCACCAAAACATACATCAAGTAGATCACGTGATATCCCATTGTCACCACAGATAAGCACATGCAAGACATACATCAAGTGTTCTCAAATCCTTAAAGACTCAATCCGATAAGATAACTTCAAAGGGAAAACTCAATCCATTACAAGAGAGTAGAGGGGGAGAAACATCATAAGATCCAACTATAATAGCAAAGCTCGCGATACATCAAGATCTTGCCAAATCAAGAACACGAGAGAGAGAGATCAAACACATAGCTACTAGTACATACCCTCAGCCCCGAGGGTGAACTACTCCCTCCTCGTCATGGAGAGCGCCGGGATGATGAAGATGGCCACCGGTGAGGGTTCCCCCCCTCCGGCAGGGTGCCGGAACAGGGTCCCAATTGGTTTTTGGTGGCTACAGAGGCTTGCGGCGGCGGAACTCCCGATCTATTCTGTTCCCTGATGTTTTTAGGGTATATGGATACATATATAGGCGAAAGAAGTCGGTCAGGGGAGCCACGAGGGGCCCACGAGGGTGGGGGCGCGCCCAGGGGGCAGGCGCGCCTCCCTGCCTCGTGGCCACCTCGAAGCTTCCTTGACTTTAACTCCAAGTCTCCTGGATCACGTTCGTTCCAAAAATCATGCTCCTGAAGGTTTCATTCCGTTTGGACTCCGTTTGATATTCCTTTTCTGCGAAAAACTAAAACAAGGGAAAAACAAGAAACTGGCACTGGGCTCTGGGTTAATAGGTTAGTCCCAAAAATAATATAAAAGTGTTTAATAAAGCCCATAAACATCCAAAACAGATAATATAATAGCATGAATACTTCATAAATTATAGATACGTTGGAGAGGTATCAACTAACCAACTACGCGGGAACAGTTATGGGCACTCGACGTCGTGGTACCAGTCGAAGCCTTCTTGACATCAGCGACTGAGCGGCGCGCGCCGGGTTGGACCGCGTAACGCAACTTCCTTTGTAATGGAGGTTGCTAGGTCTGCTCACCGGCCGCCCTCACAACATGCAGGTGTGCAATGGGCGATGGGCCCAGACCCCTGCGCGCATAGGATTTAGACCGGCGTGCTGACCTCTCTGTTGTGCCTAGGTGGGGCTGCGACGTGTTGATCTTCTGAGGCCGGGCATGACCCAGGAAAGTGTGTCCGGCCAAAGGGAATCGAGCGTGTTGGGTAATGTGGTGCACCCCTGCAGGGAAGTTTATCTATTCGAATAGCCGTGATCCTCGGTAACAGGACGACCCGGAGTTGTACCTTGACCTTATGACAACTAGAACTGGATACTTAATAAAACACACTTTTCCAAGTGCCAGATATAACCCGGTGATCGCTCTCACACAGGGCGGCGAGGAGAGGATCGCCGGGTAGGATTATGCTATGCGATGATACTTGGTGAACTTACCATCTACTCTCTTCTACATGCTGCAAGATGGAGGCTGCTAGAAGCGTAGTCTTCGACAGGACTAGCTATATCCCCCTTATTCTGGCATTTTGTAGTTCAGTCCACCGATATTGCCCCTTACACAGATACCCATGCATATGTAGTGTAGATCCTTGCTTGCGAGTACTTTGGATGAGTACTCGCGGTTGCTTTTCTCCCTCTTTCCCCCTTTCCTTTTTACATGGTTGTCGCAACCAGATGTTGGAGCCCCGGAGCTAGACGCCACCATCGATGACAACCCCTACTACACCGATGGTGCCTACTACTACGTGCAGGCCGCCGCCGATGACCAGGAGTAGTTTAGGAGGATCCCAGGCAGGAGGCCTACGCCTCTTTCGATCTGTATCCCAGTTTGTGCTAGCCATCTTATGGCAACTTGTTTAACTTATGTCTGTACTCACATATTGTTGCTTCCGCTGACTCATCTATGATCGAGCACTTGTATTCGAGCCCTCGAGGCCCTTGGCTTGTATTATGATGCTTGTATGGCTTATTTATGTTTTTAGAGTTGTGTTGTGATATCTTCCCGTGAGTCCCTGATCTTGATCGTACATGTTTGCATGCATGCTTAGTGTACGATTGAATCGGGGGCGTCACAAGTTGGTATCAGAGCCGACTGCCTGTAGGAATCCCCCTTCCACACTCCTTGGCCGAAGTCGAGTCTAGTCATTGCAAAACTTTTACTAACATGGCTGTGTGGCTTACGGGCCCACATCGCCATTGGGTGGTATTAGGATCTTTTATTCCTCGTCTATACTCTGGGACTCTGATCTCTTTTCTATTCGGGTTAAATGATTTTGCTAAAAACAAAACTAACTTTAGGTTCTCGAAAATACTTCCTCCCGGAGAGCCCCTCACTCAAGATGATCGCTGAGGGAGTCCTGGACTAAGGGGTCCTCGGGCGTTCGGCCCGTTAGCCATGGGCCGGACTGATGGGCTGTGAAGATACGAAGACCGAAGACTGCACCCGTGTCCGGATGGGACTCTCCTTGCCGTGGAAGGCAAGCTTGGCGATCAAATATGTAGATTCCTTTCTTTGTAACCGACCTTGTGTAACCCTAGATCCTCCCGGTGTCTATATAAACCGGAGGACTTAGTCCGGAGGGAGAGATTCATTACCATAGTCATACAGGCTAGACTTTTAGGGTTTAGCCATTACGATCTCGTGGTAGATCAACTCTTGTAATACTCATATTCATCAAGATCAATCAAGCAGGAAGTATGGTATTACCTCCATAGAGAGGGCCCGAACCTAGGTAAACATCGTGTCCCATGTCTCCTGTTACCATCAACCTAAGACGCACAGTTCGGGACCCCCTACCCGAGATCCGCCGGTTTTGACACCGACATTGGTGCTTTCATTGAGAGTTCCACTGTGCCGTCCCCAAAAGGTTTGATGGCCCCTTCAATTGTCAAAAATGACGCTGTCCAAGGAGAAACTTTCCTCCCCGAACAGATCTTCGTGTTCAGCGGCTTCGCACTGCGGGCCAACTCGTTTGGCCATCTGGAGCAGATCGATAGCTACGCCCCTGGCCATCAGGTCAGATTTGGGAGCTTGAACTATGCCGCGGACATCCGTGGAGATTTGATCTTCGCCGGATTTGAGACCGCGGCGACCGCTCCTGGTCACCTCGATGAACATGACCTAAATCTGTCATTAGACCGCATCCAGGAGATAGCTCCTGTAACTGCTCTGGCCTTAGATCCGGAGCATACTGCGCCATCCAAGGACGGGAGGCTCAACTCCACCACGGAATCCGCAGACTCCCCGGCTATGGAGCCGCACGTAGACTTAACCTCACACGATATCTGTGTCACCGGAACTCCGAACTCTTCTTCGGCTATAAGTTCCGAACCACGTGAGTCCGCGGACGCCGAACCTGATCGCTTATCGATCTTCAAATTCAGCGCTGCAGACATCTTCCAGTACTCTCCCTTGGGCGATGTGCTAAACTCATTAAAGAACCTGTCCTTGGCGGGGGACTCACAGCTGAACTATGTTTGGTTCGAACTAGGGGCTGACGATGGAGAATTTCGCTCCCCACCCGCCACCCACTTCATAGCAATGGTCGAGGATTTAACCGACGTGCTTGACTACAGCTTCGAAGACATCGACGGTATGGACGACGATGCCGACGAGGAGCAGGGCCAAAACCCACCATTCACTGGATGACGGATGGCCACTTCTTCGTACAACGTGTACATGGTGGATACACCTAAAGAAACAGACAGCGATGACAAAGAAGTTCAGAATAAAACCCCTGAGACACAGCACAAACACCGTCGCCCTCGGCGCCGCTCTAAGTCACGTCGCTCAAAGGATAGCAATACTGGTACCGGAGGAGATAATACTCCAGAAGATGCCGAAAACGATGAAGACCCTGTCGAGACAACTTCCGAACAGGGGGAACCAGGAAACGAGCAAGTTAGCCCTGATGAACAGGCCACACATGACAACTCGGAGGATGACAATTATCTTCCACTCTCCGAAGATGAGGCAAGCCTCGGCGATGATGAATTCGTCGTGCCAGAGGAACCTTCCGAGCAGGAGCGCTTCAAGCGCCGGCTCATAGCCACAGCAAGAAGCCTGGAAAAGAAACGGCAGCAGCTTCAAGCTGACCAAGATCTACTCAACGACAGATGGACTGATGTCCTAGCAGCCGAAGAATATGGCCTCAAACGCCCAGCCAAGAGCTACCCGAAGCGCAAACTGCTACCTCAGTTCGTTGAGGATGCACCAAAGTCCGTTCCTCCCTCGCGCGATACGGCTAACAGACCACCACGTGGTCGGGAAGAAGCGGCAATTCAAGCCGAACAGCAGCCTATACCACCGGAGCATGAAAACAAATATAAAACAGCTCGGGATTATAAACACAGCCTTCCGCTGGAGCTGCTCAATAAAGCAGGTCATACGAGATCGATCTACAGATCGCGCGGACGCACCTCAACACGAGACAACAGCTATCTATCCGGACGTGCCGAACCTAGTCATACCCGGGCCGATAATCGCAGACGAACCCCATCAGAGACACATCGCGTCGTGGCCTGATATAGACGTGCCGCACACCCCCTTTGCTTCACTGACGAAGTAATGGATCACGAATTCCCAGAAGGGTTTAAACCCGTAAACATCGAATCATACGATGGAACAACAGATCCCACGGTGTGGATCGAAGATTTCCTTCTCCACATCCATATGGCTCGCGGAGACGACCTAAACGCCATCAAATACCTCCCGTTAAAACTCAAAGGACCAGCTCGGCACTGGTTAAACAGCCTGCCTGAAAACTCGATTGGCAGTTGGGAAGATCTGGAAAACGCCTTCCGCGAAAACTTCCAAGGTACATATGTCCGGCCACCGGATGCCGATGATTTAAGTCACATTGTCCAGCAGCCCGGGGAGTCTGCCAGGAAGCTCTGGACTAGGTTCTTACTTAAAAAGAACCAAATTGTAGACTGTCCGGACGCAGAAGCCCTAGCGGCCTTCAAGCACAGCGTCCGGGATGAGTGGCTTGCCCGCCACCTCAGTCAGGAAAAACCAAAATCAATGCTAGCCCTCATGGCTCTAATAACCCGCTTTTGCGCGGGAGAAGACAGCTGGCTCGCTCGTAGAAGCAATAGCGCCAGTGACCCGGACACTTCCGAAGTCCGGGACGGCAACAGGAAGCCATGACACAATAGAAGCAAGCACCTCAATAGCAACGAGGGAGCAAATGATACATCGGTCAACGCTGGATTCAACGACCCCAGACCCGACCAACGAAAAAAGCCATTCACGGCAAATAGGGACGAACCATCCAATTTAGACAAAATATTGGATAGGCCCTCCCAGATTCATGGCCACCCCAATAAACCAGCTAATCACACCAACATAAGTTGTTGGGTTTTCAAACAGGCTGGCAAGTTACATGCCGAACAGGGGGAAGACACCACCCGGCGATCGTGACGACGAAGAGACTCACCAACCGAACACCGGGGGACAGAAGCAGTTTCCTCCCGAAGGAAAAACAGTGAACATGTTATATGTCGCTTACACCCCTAGAGGTGAAGGCACGGAAAACTCCCCCCGTACAAAAGATCGTACTATGGATACCTCAGCCGAACTACAAAGCGGCCTCACCTCACCACAAACCTCATCGGCCATTACGACGCCGGTCTCCGTTCAACATGACCGGTCGATGTCCATACTGGACTAGCAATTCGGCTTCCGCTGCTCACCTAATATGCCTGCGAAGTCGATACCGCACATACATAATTATGCACTTAAAATACCCTGGGCATCGGCGGAAGCAAAATAAGGATGGCCCTACAAGTACTCCCACATACTTGTTTTCCTAACCATCTTCCTTTTTTACTATACTCTCTACAGATGGCTCAAAGGTGGGTCGCCCACGGGCCCTATCGGAGTTCGGGTTCATCGCTCATCCAAAAGTCATTCCCGTCAAGGAATACCCCAACTGAGGACACGCGACGCAGACGTGTGACAGGAGGTCCAAAGTAACTTTTTGTAGACCACACTCAGTATTTCGAGCCTGTAAGGTGCCTTTATCCTCAGCCTTCGACCCTTGGCATGTAAAATAGCCAGGGTGTGGCCTTATTATCTATATAAACAATTGGCACATCACTCAGATCCCAGTAAAAATAATCTGCTCTTTTCTACAGAATCGAGTTTTGCCCTTACGGTCGGTTTAAACTTACACCTCGGCACAACTTGCCAGGGGCTCGGTATGGGAACAAACGAGTTACCGACAAAGTCCGAACAGCTCTATAGCGTACTTTGGCGTCGCGAGTTTTGGCCTTATATGCATCAGCTTTGAATCATGTCTTGGGTCAAAAGTTGGGTTGCCCGGCTCCTGTGCTTGCTACCTTACGTTCTGCTCTATCGGCTAGGGTGGTAAAGGGAGAACTACTGCGATTGTGCTTTCGGTTAACCTGGTTAAGCACCTCAGTAGAGAAAGCCGAAAACTGACTGTCAAGATGCGGCGAGAGCTGGTCAACCACTCGATGACTTATTGGAATCTTTCGCGATTCCCTCTGTGTCACACGAAGGACCTATTTCCGGTCAACTATGTAAACGCATCGTATTAGACTAAGCCGCGTACATACCAGGGGCTATATCGTAGACCCACCATAAAACTCTTATGGCTAAGTGAAAGTGTTAACACCCTATTGTCCGGTTGCCTGGTTCGCCGCATTGACACCTCCTTCACGGACCAAGACGTTGGGTCAAGAGTGATCAGATGCCTTGCCGAACACCCCCGTATTTCCTACGAGGGGGCTGAAGCCGACGACTGGAAAATTTTCAGATCATATACACAAGGCCGCACAGGAGGAACAAAAGCCTTTAGGCAAAACTAAAACATAGTCTGATTATAAAAATTGTCTTCTATAATTCGCATACACTTCACTCGAATATTATGCCTTTCGAACATTAACCCTCTATCAAGCGGGCAGCCTCTAAGACGTCTCCAAAATAATGCTCTAGTGCGTGACGGTCCTTGCTCTGGGGCGGACTCTTCGTCGCAACATCGATGGCCTTCATCTTTCCCCAGTATGTCTTGACACGGGCAAAGGCCATCCGTGCACCTTCAATGCACGCCGACCGCTTAACGGCGTCGATACGTGCCGCCGCATCAACAAGCCGCTGCACCAAGCCGAAGTAGCTATTCGGAATAGGCTCAGTCGGCCACAGCCGGATTATGACGTTCTTCATGGCAGCACCGGATATCCTGTGAAGCTCGGCCCATTGGGACATCTGCTCATTTAGCAGCAGAGGGCGCTTCGATGCGCCAAACTGTGACCAGAAAAGCTTCTCCATTGCATATCCCTCTTGCACTTGGTAAAACTGCGCTACATCGGAAGAACTCTTCGGCAAGTCCAAAAACACATCTGGAGAACTCCACACTTGGTTAAGCCGAGCATAGTTCGGATCGCCGAACTTAGTCTGTAGTAAAAAAGGGCTTACCGACCGCAATCTCCCCAGCTTGCCGGATCTCCTCACGGGCTGCTCTAGATTCGGACCGCGCTTCTCTCGCCTCTCGCAAGGCCTTGTCAAGATCAGCCATATTGCCTTTATTCTCCTTCTCAAGGAATTCACAGCGGCTAGCAGCATTTTTTTTAGTTCGAGCGCCATCATGGATATTTTCTCCTCGTCTTGGCGCCGAGCAGCCTGTTCGGCCTTCAAGTCGGCCGACGCCTTTTTGGCGGCTGCATCACTAAACCGGGCCTACTCCTTAGCCCGAGCTAGCTCCGCTCGAAGAACCTCAATGGCGGCGGCACCATCTGCAGCCATGCATATCCCAGTATACAATTTTCAGCATCATGCTTATATTACAAACATGTATGTGCAGCAACTGCTCCGAATACATACCTTGCGACTCGTCAAGACGCCTATTGATTAACAAAATATCATCCCCTGCCACATCAAGCTTCCGCTGTAGCTCAGCAATATCCATAGTCCGGGCAGTCGTCTGGGGAGAAACAGCCTGTGTTACAATTAACCAGATTATTCCCTGAGCATATCTTCTTGATCCTCGGATTGCCTTCCATGGGAAGCCAACCCGAGTCTCAGGGGCCACTACCTAAACACATGTGCATTTTTGCAAATAGAATACAGCTGAAATTATTACATCACAAACCTCGAAGCCTCTTAGCAGGCTCATGAAGGCTTCATTCAATCCACTCTTCGCGGACAGAATCCTCTCAACCACCGTACCCATCAAGGTACATTGTTCCTCCAAGACAGATGCTTTTCGCAGCATATCCGGCGCCGCCGGGTCTCCGGAAGCCGCTGTAGGAGTATGACCATCCTTTGAAGGAACCTGTTCACTCATCTCCAGAATCATCGCTGGTTGAAAACCGGATAGTCCGGGGCCTTCATTGTTGGCCCCCGAATCCCGGACGATCGGGGGTTCACCTTCGGGTAATGCCTCCTTCATCCCTCGCGCCGCTGGTTGATCAAGGAAAACCCTCCGAGACGACACTTCGGAGTCGTCCGCCTTATTGGACGAGGAAGTCGGGGGTGGTGTCTCGCTTTCCATCATCTTTGGGAGAAGATCTCCCGAAGAAGAGGATTACTCAGGAAAACTCTGCGCCGAACTGTAAAGATACACATGTACGTTACATGTCACTTCGGCAACAGGAAAGGAACGGGATGTGATTAAAGCACCCCGGATTCACTTACGATTTGGTCGAAGTCCTGTCCTCACGGCGGAGCTGTGCAACGGCGTCGCCTCCCAATCCTGAGCCGCCCGACGATGGCATCTTACCTCTCTTGGGGGTCGGCTCGTCCCAACCTTCGGAGGCGGCCCTTTTCTTCCTATATGGAGAAGGGATGCTTGATTCTCCTTCGCCTTGGTCTTCGGGCGAAGAAATGTCGATTTCTCCGGACCCGGTGTCTAATTTACCTCCGGAACGAAGGCCATCCCTGGTCTTCCCGCTCTCCACTTTGCCCTCCTCCACCGGCGCCTGGTACGGTGTCGATGCCAGCATCCTTGTTAGCACAGGATCCGCTGAGTCTTCGGGAAGGGGGGCCGGACACCTAATCCGTTCCGCTTTCTTTATCCAGCCCTGGAGAGAGATGGTCTGCTCAGTGCCTTAACACGGGATACCTGATTAGGAAGTGTTCGGCGGACGGGAACTTACCGTGGTATCCGGATGATTGCAGTCAAGGACGATATCTTCAGTAGTATCCGGCCACTATTTTCGTTTCCCAAAAAATAATTTCCACATCACTTTGTGCATAGTGCCGAAGAAGTGTTGAAGCGTTCGCGGCCCTTCGGGATTAAACTCCCACATGCGGAGAGGCCGCCTCGGGCACGGCAAAATCCGATGAACCAGCATTACTTGAATAACGTTGATAAGATCAACATCCCTCTCGAGGAGGCTCCGGATGCAGCTCTGTAGAGTCTATACCTCATCAATTGATCCCCAATCCAACCCCTTGTTAATCCATGATGCGAGCTGAGTCGGAGGGTTGGGTCAAAACGCAGGCGCGGCCGCCCACTTGGAGCCACGGGGCTTGGTGATATAGAACCACTCCCATTGCCATAAGTCAGAGGACTCGGTGACGGATGCTTTTAGCCAAAGAGCGCTATTAAGCTTGCTCACGGTGGCGCCACCACACTCCGCCTGCTTCCCCCCTATCATCTGCGGCTTCACATTGAATGTCTTGAGCCACAAGCCGAAGTGTGGAGGGATTCAAAGGAAGGCCTCGCACGTGATGATAAACGCCGAGATAAGAAGAACAGAGTTCGGGGCCAGATCGTGAAAATCCAGCCCGTAGTAGAACATGAGCCCTCGGACGAAAGGATTAAGGGCAAAGCCTAACCCTCGGAGGAAGTGGGAGATGAACACGACCCTCTCGTCGGATCTGGGGTAGGGATAACCTGCCCTTCGGCAGGGAGCCGATGGAGAATTTCTGCGGTCAGATATCTCGCCGACCTAAGCTTCACAATATCCTCCTCTGTAACACAAGAAGCCACCCATCGACCGGGAAGGCTGGATCCGTACATGACTAAGACTTGTGGTGGTCGAAACTTGAGTTTTAGAACTCGAGATAGCAAGGGTTGAGGAAGAAGCGAACGTGGAAGAGAGAGAGACAGGCGTGTACCCCTTTATAAAGGCTGTGGGTATTTAAACGCCTACTCTTGGGCCTTGAAACTTGCCTTTTTCCAAGGATTCGTACCCCAGAGACGGTTGGGTTACCCACATCCGTGTTGATAAGAATCCCTTAATAAGTGGGACACGATCTCGACCGGATAAGACGTGCCTATAAGGCCGTGCCTCGAAACCCGGGGCTGCAGGCTAACGACGGGTTTAAAACAATGTCCCGGCGGTGACATGGCGTCATGCTGTGAACAGTTGTCGGTAGGTTGGACTTATAAATTATTGTGCCCTCCGTAGAAGTATACAAAGCTTATGTTGTAGGTCCAGACACGTTCAATATGTCCGAAGACTATCTTAGAGTTCGGAAGGAGGAATCCACCTTGCAATGCTGAAGACAGATCTACGCGCCGGATACCTTGTCATTGAAGCCAGGTTCAGGGGCTACTGAGGGAGTCCTGGAGTAAGGGGTCCTCGGGCGTCCGGCCAGTTAGCCATGGGCCGGACTGATGGGCTGTGAAGATACGAAGACCGAAGACTGCACCCGTGTCTGGATGGGACTCTCCTTGGCGTGGAAGGCAAGCTTGGCGATTAAATATGTGGATTCCTTTCTTTGTAACTGACCTGGTGTAACCCTAGATCCTCCCGGTGTCTATATAAACCGGAGGACTTAGTCCGGAGGGGAGATTCATAACCATAGTCATACAGGCCAGACTTCTAGGGTTTAGCCATTATGATCTCGTGGTAGATCAACTCTTGTAATACTCATATTCATCAAGATCAATCAAGCAGGAAGTAGGGTATTACCTCCATAGAGAGGGCCCGAACCTGGGTAAACATCGTGTCCCCTGTCTCCTGTTACCATCAACCTAAGACGCACAGTTCGGGACTCCCTACCCGAGATCCGCCGGTTTTGACACCGACAATCGCTTGCTGCACCAGAAGATTTCGAAGATACTCTCTGAAGTTCTCTCGAGACTTTGTGCCCACTTCTTTTGAATTCCCGACCACCGAAATATCCTTATGGATAAATACATACACCTGTTGTTCTTACTTTTGTTCCCAGTTGATCTTGTTATTACAAGATACCCCGAAATTATCTCTATTGATCCGAAAATACTTTGTGCCTACTGCCTTGCAGTTCTTGCCACATGAATACCCTCTACGGATAATTCCTCGCACTTACCGAGTATTCGCTCTTCCCCCGTTATTCATATGATTCACAAGACACATTGAAATACTATCTGATCTTTTGATAAATCTCTGCCCGCTATTACTCTGCAAATACTCGTCTGCTTGCATTATGGTTGCGTTCCATATGACTAGCAATATTCATTAGCATCCTTTGTCATTATAATTTCGAGTCCCTTGATTCAATATGTTGCGAATGCTCGCAATCCTCAATCAGATCCTAGAATTCATCCTTCCGGCTCAGACGTCATATTAAACATGAGCTGGATCTCGTCCAATCAAATTGCCATTGATTGTACCCCTAAGCCTACGAAACTTATCCATCCTTAATCAGAGCATTTGCTTCTGATCCCTTGATCGGAAATCATAATTCTTTTGCATTTGAGCTTTGAATTAGTCAGTTGTTTCTATAGTCTGATCTCCTTGCATTGTTTCTTCCTCTGGTTGAGTACCGATGCTCACATCAGATCCCTTGAGGACCATCGGATCCTTTATTGGATTTTATCTGATAGCATCCTTCATATTCAATCACTTTGGAAGTTCTTTCTCAACTGGTAAATCCTATCCTCTGAATGACCAACCATGCTCTGCTTTCGAGCTTGTGTTATTTACTCCTGAAGATTGTGGTATATGTTCCTAAGAGACCCTGATGGGTTGAACCTATGCCTTTTCTAATCTGTGTGAACCCGGAAACTACTATGGGTCATACTCTATTGTCGTTATGTTAGATAAAATTTCAACACAACTTCGTCGAAGGCGAGAAGTGAATGAAAGGTTATGCATTAGAGAAGTGGGAGTCGACCTTGAACTTTGTGTTCATGCCCATGGACACGATGTAGTTCCTATCATGGAAGCTTCTTGTAATAATAACTATTTCCTTGATAAATATCATTTGGTATCTGTGAATTGATCCTTTGGAACCGTGGATCTAACCATGATTGTTCTCCTTTGATTCTATTTCTCGGACAAGTTAAAGTACTTGCCTTCTGCAGATCAGTACACCTGCCCAACCTCTATTTTGTTCTACCTTCGAGTATTACCCCCTGGTATCTCGAGGATATCAACCCATTGCACTTCATCTTAGGTATTTCTGATGAAGTAGTACATTTCCCTGTCATAATCACTCCACGGGTTCTGGGTTGTCGTCAATCGAGAACACCGATTTGTGAATCGAATCAACACTGAGATTCAGTACTCCCAGTACTTTGTTGTTGAGAATTTTAATACTCCATCACGTCATTCCTAGCCTGATCGGCTACATCATTATCGTGCTAATTTTAACTGTGCTACCTAGTCCTTAATCCTGGAGCACAACCTTCGATGATGAGCTAAGCTTATGTCGATTCCCTCGTCTTATCATTCCACCTCAAACAATAAGCTTGATTCCGAGTTAGTGTCGTATCCGTGGTTCCAATAATCTTTCACTGCATTTGTCCTGTTGCTTGATGTAGCCGCAGTTCAATTGCTTCTTCGTGGAACCTTTCAGCAAAATTTGTCAGGATCATCATCAGCATTATGAGCTCTTCCAGGATATCAATTGAATTCATGATGAGAAATACCATCCTTGCCCTCGATGATTTGTGCTGTCATCGACCACTTTATTGCCTTCCCTCCAACACAAACTTGATCGTGTTCTGTGTTATACCTTGAGTTCCTTGCTATCCAGCATTTTTTCTTCTTTACCTTGGAGGATTACCATCTTTTATGTCAAGAATGTCGTGAGGATTACTCCACTTCTTAAGAATTTTTGGTATAGTGATACTTCTCACCATCACCATTCTTTCTTGGTCCCCGTGTTGTTTCTAACCGAAATACCGGCAATTGAACTACGATGTGTGAATTCAAAACTTCTAGCAACCCTATTGCTTTGAAGTGATTGGTCGATTGATTCATTTTAATTCTTTTGTTCATTAAGTCGTCGTTCTAACATTTATCGTGCAACCCATCCCATATTTCGGGTGCACCTGTCAACCAACGTTTAACTGTGTATGTTTTCCTCGAGCATACCTCATTATATCATTTGATCTGACAAATGTTATCTCCTTGTTCATGTAAGTGTGGAAATCTATCTTTTGAAAATCGTAATGAATTGTCACTGAGTCAATCAGCCACCTCCTCACCTCTCCTTGATTTAATGACGAACTCTTGTTTCGGAACTTGCTTCCATAGTTCAGTTCCCGAGAATCTTACAATGTCATCTCGACAATTTGTGTTGCACCTTTCTTCTTAGGCATCCTGAGTCTGAGTTATCCTGACACCAATCAGATCTGAATCTCGGTCAGATATGATGGTTGGAACATATTTCCAAGAGTTATAATGTTGGTCTTTATGTGACCCGGTAAGGTGTTGTCGTGCCTAGCACACCTGGCCGGAGGCCCTATTGTTATAGATTCCTTTTCAGCAAGGTTATCCATTCTTCCATGAGGAAATTTTAAGACTTATTCTACAAGTTATTCCTGATGGATCCTTTGTGTTTCCAAAGTCTGATCTTCACCTGATGACCATGTCAATGCTATCTCGAAGCATGTCTACGGTACTCCGATTTTCAAAAAGAACATTTGAAGCCCAATGCTAAATGTTTCCTGCTCAATTATCCAAACACCGCTGTATGGGTAATGTCATGAAATTTCTCTCCCCTTACCTAAAGAGTTTTCTACATTATATCATGTCCTGGATATCATGCTCTGCTTGTCCTTGGGAAGGATATACCCCTGAATTATGTGTTTAAACACATTTTTCCTTTCCATTGTTCTGTTTAATCGGATAATTGCATTTTCCTTTCCATTGTTTTGTTTAACCTTTCTTGTAATCTGACTTACCTGAGGAGAGATAATTCCCTGCTTAGTTGAGCACCTCGTTGTACCACTCTGTCAGTAAGACCCTATTTCTACTGTTGATGACATTCCGTTAACCGCCGATGGACGAGAACTTTGCCTATTGGCCCGCCTCGTTAAACGAGTAGAAAAATGGTTCTCTTCGTCCCTCGCCCTTGGTACCGATGTTGTTGTCGACATAACCTACAGACTATCCTCTGACATGCCTTGCTTACATGATCGTTCAAGACGTCATCACCCTTCCTACTTTTAACCCACATGGTGGGCCCATAACCCACAGTTCCACAGGATCGAAACCTGACTCTCCTATGCACCCATGTTTCCATAGTTATTCCTCACATGTGGCTTCGTATGTAATTCACGAGCTACCTTTCGAGAGATCATCAACTCTGGTATCAGACAGAATACTTATTCCCGTTCCTACGAACACCTTTCACGCCCTATTTCAGGCACCGAACGATTGCCTGCCTGCTCGAAACTTCTCATGGTACCTTCTCACCTTGCTCTTGATATTTTCTAAGGTTTCAATTCGAGAGTTACTTTCCGCCACCTTCCATGATGTTATCTACCAGATAGTCAACCTTGCAAGGGTCCGTTCCCCCGGAATACCCCTCTTATTTTTCCGTAAGTACGATGAAGATCCTGAAGGAAAAATGACAACTTTGTCATGATGCCCTGAAACAGAGAACTAAAGACATCAACGAAAAGGATCGACTACTTCGGGAAGAGCAATCAAGACCGAGAAGATTCGTTAGAATTTCGTAACCAGATCTTTCCTCCTTACTCTACCTCTTAAATCTCGGGACGAGATTTCTTGTAGTGGAGGAGAATTGTGACGCCCGGATAATTAGACTACATTAATTCCCTGCTAATGATGCCATGTCACCTCGGTTACTGTTGATAATCTCGCGTTAGTTCGAAACCGGTTCGAACTAAATTTTAAAATCAGACAAACATCAAAAGTTTTCAAACGTTAAAACTAAAATGTTCAAAATGTGACAAATAAATCCTAAGTCATAATGGTGGAGGAACCACATTTTTGTAAAAGGATTAAATGCACTAAAATGTTTCAAACAGTAGGAAAAACAACTATTTAAACGCCTTTGGTATGTTATAAAAATACTAAACTATTTTATATCGGGGTAAAACTTTTTATAGTAATGGATTGTTCTGAAACATTATTTTAGGGGCTACCGTCTTATTTTACTAAACTAAAATTAATGTGTAATTAAAATTAAAATAGAAAAGAAAATAACAAAAACTAAAACTAAAACAAACAAAAGAAACAGAAAAAGACCAAACCCTTCCCCGGGGCCAATCGGCCCAGCTGGACACTAGGCTAGCCAGGCCGGCCCACCTACTGGCCTACTTAGGCCCCTGTCGTCCCACCGAACCCTAATCCCCTCGCCCACGATCCCCACTCCCCCCCCCCCCCCCCCCCGCGATCTGGATCAGGAGCGCTCTAGCGCTCACCGCCCCGATCCCGCCGCCGCCCGGAGTCCCTGTCGCCGACCACCGCTGCCACGCCGTCGCTGGACCTCATCGCTATCTTCCCCGTCCTCCTCCTCGCGCCCCGCTGCCTTAGTTCCTACGGCCCCCGTGAGCTTCCCCTCTCCTCGCACTCCCTCCGCTCCGCACGGTCATCGCGTAGGCCCGTGCGCCTCTGCTCATCGGTCGTGCCTCGCGCCGCGTCACCTGCACGCCGGGCGCGCCCATGGATGCCTCGCCACAGGCCTCCCATGTCGCAGCCCCACTCTCCTGTCGCGCCGCACAGCTGCTGCTCTTCCTCCCGCGTCCGCCTCGTCCTGCTGCTGCTTCTACTTCGCCGCGCACGCGCGCGCCGCATCGCCTGCTGCGCCGCTGCGTGGCCGCCCCCTTCTTCCCCCTTGGCACGCTCACCGCGTCCGCGGCTGCGCGCCGTCGCCCCTCAGCCGTGCGCTCGCAGCCACTGCTGCCATGGTTGCCGCCACCGTTGCGTCGCGCCTCCGCCCGACTGCGTCGCCTGAACCGCGCCGCCTCCGCCCCGTCATGCCGCGCCCCCCTGTCGTCCCGCCTCCCACCTCGGCTCCGCTACGCCGGCGCCGCCCTCACCTCCTGCCGCTGCTCCTTGATGGCGCCTAGCGGCGCCCGTTCGGCCACCGCCTGGTTCGAGCGCCAACACGCCCTGGCAACCGTAACCGCACGCCCGGTGCCCGCTAAGGCCCTATGGGCCTATGGCAAATGGGCCCCGCCCGAGAACGTTTAAAAAAAGAATTAATAAAAATAAAAATAATTAATTAATTGAAGAATTAATTAACTTAATTAATCCAGGTTAGTTTAACCTAATCACTAATTAAACTAATTAACATGTTTAGTAAATCTCAGTCAATGACAATGCGACCCACTTGTCAGTTTGGCCACTCAACGGTCAGAGCTGACCGCTGACATCATGCTGACGTCATAAATGCATTTAGGATTAAATTAATTCTAGAAAATGATTAAATCCTTTTTAAATTAATATAAAATAAACCATAGCCCAGTTGGAAAAACTTTGTACATGAAAGTTGCTCAGAACGACGGGACGAATCCGGATACGCAGCTCGTTCATTCGCCACACGTCCCTAACATAGCGAACCTGCAACCGTTCCCCCCGGTCCGTCTGTCCGAAAACACGAAACACCAGGAATACTTTCCTGGATGTTTCCCCCTTCACCGGTATCACCTACTACCGCGTTAGGGCACACCTGGAACCGTTACTTGTCATGTCATGCATCGATATGCATCTGTTTGCATTGTATTCATTGTTTCTTCCCCCTCTTTCTCTCCGGTAGAGTACGATACTGACGCCGCTGCTGGTGCCCCGATTGACTACGTTGTTGACGACCCCTCCTTGCCGGAGCAACCAGGCAAGCCCCCCCTTGATCACCAGATATCGCTTATTCCTTCTCTCTACTGCTTGCATTAGAGTAGTGTAGCATGTTAATGCTTTCGGTTAATCCTATTCTGCTGCATAGCTGTCATTGTTGCTACAGTTGTTATCCTTACGTGCAATCCTAAATGCTTAGTATAGGATGCTAGTATTCCATCAGTGGCCCTACATTCTTGTCTGTCTGCCATGCTATACAACCGGGTTGTGATCACTCGGGAGGCGATCGCGGGTTTATACTTACATACTACACTATTATACATGATACATTGTGGTGACTAAAGTCGGGTCGGCTCGTAGAGTACCCGCAAGTGATTCCGATGTGGGGGCTGAAAGGACAGGTGGTTCCATCCCGGTAGTGGTGGGCCTGGGTTCCCGACGGCCCCCGACTGTTACTTTGTGGCAGAGCGACAGGGCAGGTTGAGACCACCTAGGAGAGAGGTGGGCCTGGCCCTGGTCGACGTCCGCGGTTACTTCAAATTAACACGCTTAACGAGATCTTGGTATTTGATCTGAGTCTGGCCACTGGCCTATACGCACTAACCAACTACGCGGGAACAGTTATGGGCACTCGACGTCGTGGTATCAGCCGAAGCCTTCTTGACGTCAGTGACTGAGCGGCGCGCGCCGAGTTGGACCGCGTAACGCAACTTCCTTTGTAATGGAGGTTGCTAGGTCTGCTCACCGGCCGCCCTCGCAACGTGCTGGTGTGCAATGGGCAATGGGCCCAGACCCCTGCGTGCATAGGATTTAGACCGGCGTCCTGACCTCTCTGTTGTGCCTAGGTGGGGCTGCGACGTGTTGATCTTCCGAGGCCGGGCATGACCCAGGAAAGTGTGTCCGGCCAAAGGGGATCGAGCATGTTGGGTAATGTGGTGCACCCCGTTAGGGAAGTTTATCTATTCGAATACCCGTGATCCTCGGTAACAGGACGACCCGTAGTTGTACCTTGACCTTATGACAACTAGAATCGGATACTTAATAAAACACACCCTTCCAAGTGCGAGATATAACTCGGTGATCGCTCTCACATAGGGCGACGAGGAGAGGATCGCCGGGTAGGATTATGTTATGCGATGATACTTGGTGAACTTACCATCTACTCTCTTCTACATGCTCCAAGATGGAGGCTGCCAGAAGCGTAGTCTTCGACAGGACTAGCTATACCCCTCTTATTCTGGCATTCTGCAGTTCAGTCCACCGATATTGCCCCTTACACAGATACCCATGTATATGTAGTGTAGATCCTTGCTTGCGAGTACTTTGGATGAGTACTCACGGTTGCTTTTCTCCCTCTTTTCCCCTTCCCTTTTTACCTGGTTGTCGCAACCAGATGTTGGAACCCCGGAGCTAGACGCCACCGTCGACGACGACCCCTACTACACCGAGGGTGCCTACTGTTGGAACGTAGTAATTTCAAAAAAATTCCTACGCACACGCAAGATCATGGTGATGCATAGCAACGAGAGGGGAGAGTGTTGTCTATGTACCCTCGTAGACCGAAAGCGGAAGCGTTAGCACAACGCGGTTGATGTAGTCGTACGTCTTCACGATCCGACCGATCAAGTACCGAACGCACGGCACCTCCGAGTTCAGCACACGTTCAGCCCGATGACGTCCCTCGAACTCCGATCTAGCCGAGTGTTGAGGGAGAGTTTTGTCAGCACGACGGCGTGGTGACGATGATGATGTTCTACCGACGCAGGGCTTCGCCTAAGCACCACTACAGTATTATCGAGGTGGACTATGGTGGAGGGGGGCACCGCACATGGCTAAAAGATCAAATCAATTGTTGTGTCTATGGGGTGCCCCCTGCCCCCGTATATAAAGGAGTGGAGGAGGGGGGAGAGGGCCGGCCCCTATGGCACGGCCTGGAGGAGTCTTACTCCCACCGGGAGTAGGATTCCCCCCTTCCAAGTAGTAGGAGTAGGAGTCAAGGAAAGGGAAGAGGGAAGAGAAGGAAGGAGGGGGCGCCGCCCCTCCCCCTAGTCCAATTCGGACTAGTCAATGGGGGGGCGCGGCCTGCCTCTCCCTCTCCCCTAAAGCCCAATAAGGCCCATATACTTCTTCCCCCGTATTTCCGTAACTCCCCGGTACTCCGAAAAATACCCGAACCACTCGGAACCTTTCCGATGTCCGAATATAGTCATCCAATATATCGATCTTTACGTCTCGGCCATTTCGAGACTCCTCATCATGTCCCCGATCTCATCCGGGACTCCGAACTACCTTCGGTACATCAAAACACATAAACTCATAATATAACCGTCATCAAACTTTAAGCGTGCGGACCCTACGGGTTCGAGAACTATGTAGACATGACCGAGACACGTCTCCGGTCAATAACTAATAGCGGAACCTGGATGCTCATATTGGCTCCCACATATTCTACGAAGATCTTTATCGGTCAAACCGCATAACAACATACGTTGTTCCCTTTGTCATCGGTATGTTACTTGCCCAAGATTCGATCGTCGGTATCTCAATACCTAGTTCAATCTCGTTACCGGCAAGTCTCTTTACTCATTCTGTAATACATCATCCGCAACTAACTCATTAGTTGCAATGCTTGCAAGGCTTAAGTGATGTGCATTACCGAGTGGGCCCAGAGATACCTCTCCGACAATCGGAGTGACAAATCCTAATCTCGAAATACATCAACCCAACAAGTACCTTCGGAGACACCTGTAGAGCACCTTTATAATAACCCAGTTACGTTGTGACGTTTGGTAGCACACAAAGTGTTCCTCCGGTAAATGGGAGTTGCATAATCTCATAGTCATAGGAACATGTATAAGTCATGAAGAAAGCAATAGCAACATACTAAACGATCAAGTGCTAAGCTAACGGAATGGGTCAAGTCAATCATATCATTCTCCTAATGATGTGATCCTTTTAATCAAATGACAACTCATGTCTATGGCTAGGAAACTCAACCATCTTTGATTAACGAGCTAGTCAAGTAGAGGCATACTAGTGACACTATGTTTGTCTATGTATTCACACATGTATCAAGTTTCCGGTTAATACAATTCTAGCATGAATAATAAACATTTATCATGAAATAAGGAAATAAATAATAACTTTATTATTGCCTCTAGGGCATATTTCCTTCAGTCTCCCACTTGTACTAGAGTCAATAATCTAGTTCACATCGTCATGTGATTTAACATCAATAGTTCACATCACCATGTGATTAACACCCATAGTTCACATCGTCATGTGACCAACACCCAAAGGGTTTACTAGAGTCAATAATCTAGTTCACATCGCTATGTGATTAACACCCAAAGAGTACTAAGGTGTGATCATGTTTTGCTTGTGAGATAATTTTAGTCAACAGGTCTGTCACATTCAGATCCGTAAGTATTTTGCAAATTTCTATGTCTACAATGCTCTGCACGGAGCTACTCTAGCTAATTGCTCCCACTTTCAATATGTATCTAGACCGAGACTTAGAGTCATCTAGATTAGTGTCAAAACTTGCATCGACGTGACCCTTTACGACGAACCTTTTGTCACTTCCATAATCGAGAAACATATCCTTATTCCACTAAGGATAATTTTGACCGCTGTCCAGTGATCTACTCCTAGATCACTATTGTACTCCCTTGCCAAAATCAGTGTAGGGTATACAATAGATCTGATACACAGCATGGCATACTTTATAGAACCTATGGCCGAGGCATAGGGAATGACTTTCATTCTCTTTCTATCTTCTGCCGTGGTCGGGCTTTGAGTCTTACTCAATTTCACACCTTGTAACACAGGCAAGAAACTCTTTCTTTGACTGTTCCATTTTGAACTACTTCAAAATCTTGTCAAGGTATGTACTCATTGAAAAAACTTATCAAGCGTCTTGATCTTTCTCTATAGATCTTGATGCTCAATATGTAAGCAGCTTCACCGAGGTCCTTCTTTGAAAAACTCCTTTCAAATACTCCTTTATGCTTTGCAGAATAATTCTACATTATTTTCGATCAACAATATGCCATTCACATATACTTATCAGAAATGTTGTAGTGCTCCCACTCACTTTCTTGTAAATACAGGCTTCACCGCAAGTCTGTATAAAACTATATGCTTTGATCAACTTATCAAAGCGTATATTCCAACTCCGAGATGCTTGCTGCAGTCCATAGATGGATCGCTGGAGCTTGCATATTTTGTTAGCACCTTTAGAATTGACAAAACCTTTTGGTTGCATCATATACAACTCTTCTTTAAGAAATCCATTAAGGAATGTAGTTTCGACATCCATTTGCCAGATTTCATAAAATGTGGCAATTTGCTAACATGATTCGGACAGACTTAAGCATCGCTACGAGTGAGAAAATCTCATCGTAGTCAACACCTTGAACTTTGTCAAAAACCTTTTTCCGACAAGTCTAGCTTTGTAGATAGTAACACTACTATCAGCGTCCGTCTTCCTCTTGAAGATCCATTTATTTTCCATGGCTTGCCGATCACCGGGCAAGTCAACCAAAGTCCACACTTTGTTCTCATACATGGATCCCATCTCGGATTTCATGGCCTCAAGCCATTTTGCGGAATCTGGGCTCATCATCGCTTTCTCTTAGTTTGTAGGTTCGTCATGGTCAAGTAACATGACCTCTAGAACTGGATTACCGTACCACTCTGGTGCGGATTTCATTCTGGTTGACCTACGAGGTTCGGTAGTAACTTGATCTGAAGTTACATGATCATCATCATTAGCTTCCTCACTAATTGGTGTAGGAGTCACAGGAACATATTTCTGTTATGAACTACTTTCCAATAAGGGAGCAGGTACAGTTACCTCATCAAGTTCTACTTTCCTCCCACTCACTTCTTTCGAGAGAAACTCCTTCTCTAGAAAGGATCCATTCTTAGCAACGAATGTCTTGCCTTCGGATCTGTGATAGAAGGTGTACCCCACAATCTCCTTTGGGTATCCTATGAAGACATATTTCTCCGATTTGGGTTTGAGCTTATCAGGATGAAACTTTTTCATATAAGCATCACAACCCCAAACTTTAAGAAACGACAACTTTGGTTTCTTGCCAAACCACGGTTCATATTGTGTCGTCTCAACGGACTTAGACGGTGCCCTTTTCAATGTGGATGCAGCTGTCTTCAATGCATAACCCCAAAACGATAGTGGTAAATCGGTAAGAGACATCATAGATTGCACCATATCTAATGAAGTACGGTTACGATGTTCGGACACACCATTTCACTGTGGTGTTCTAGGTGGCATGAGCAGTGAAACTATTTCACATTGTTTTAACTGAAGACCAAACTCGTAACTCAAATACTCTTCTCCACGATCAGATCGTAGAAACTTTATTTTCTTGTTACGATGATTTTCCACTTCACTCTGAAATTATATGAACTTTTCAAATGTTTCAGACTTCTGTTTCATTCAGTAGATATACCCATATCTGCTCAAATCATCTATGAAGGTCAGAAAATAATGATACCCGCTACGAGCCTCAATATTCATCGGACCACATACATCAGTATGTATGATTTCCAACAAATCAGTTGCTCGCTCCATTGTTCCAGAGAACGGAGTCTTAGTCATCTTGCCCATAAGGCATGGTTCGCAAGCATCAAGTGATTCATAATCAAGTGATTCCAAAATCCCATCAGCATGGAGTTTCTTCATGCGCTTTACACCAATATGACCTAAACGGCAGTGCCACAAATAAGTTGCACTATCATTACTAACTTTGCATCTTTTGGCTTCATTATTATGAATATGTGTATCACTACGATCGAGATCCAACAAACCATTTTATTGGGTGTATGACCATAGAAGGTTTTATTCATGTAAACAGAACAACAATTATTCTCTCATTTAAATGAATAACTGTATTGCAACAAACATGATCAAATCATATTCATGCTCAACGCAAACACCAAATAACACTTATTTAGTTTCAACACTAATCCCGAAAGTATAGGGAGTGTGCGATGATGATCATATCAATCTTGGAACTACTTCCAACACACATCGTCACCTCGCCTTTTACTAGTCTCTGTTTATTCTGCAACTCCCGTTTCGAGTTACTACTCTTAGCAACTGAACCAGTATCAAATGTCGAGGGGTTGCTATAAACACTAGTAAAGTATACATCAATAACACGTATATCCAATATACCTTTGTTCACTTTGCCATCCTTCTTATCCACCAAATACTTGGGGTAGTTCCGCTTCCAGTGACCAGTCCCTTTGCAGTAGAAGCACTTAGTCTCAGGCTTAGGACTAGACTTGGGCTTCTTCACTTGAGCAGCAACTTGCTTGCCGTTCTTCTTGAAGTTCCCCTTCTTCCCTTTGCCCTTTTCTTGAAACTAGTGGTCTCGTCAACCATCAACACTTGATGTTTTTCTTGATTTCTACCTTCGTCAATTTCAGCATCACGAAGAGCTCGGGAATTACTTTCGTCATCCCTTGCATACTATAGTTCATCACGAAGTTCTACTAACTTGGTGATGGTGACTAGAGAATTCTGTCAATCACTATTTTATCTGGAAGATTAACTCCCACTTGATTCAAGCGATTGTAGTACCCAGACAATCTGAGCACATGCTCACTGCTTGAGCTATTCTCCTCCATCTTTTAGCTATAGAACTTGTTGGAGACTTCATATCTCTCAACTCGGGTATTTGCTTGAAATATTAACTTCAACTCCTGGAACATCTCATATGGTCCATGGTGTTCAAAACGTCTTTGAAGTCCCGATTCTAAGCCGTAAAGCATGGTGCACTAAACTATCAAGTAGTCATCATATTGAGCTAGCCAAACGTTCATAACGTCTGCATCTGCTCCTGCAATAGGTATGTCACCTAGCGGTGCATCAAGGACATAATTCTTCTGTGCAGCAAAGAGGATAATCCTCAGATCACGGATCCAATCCGCATCTTTGCTACTAACATCTTTCAACATAATTTTTCTCTAGGAACATATCAAAAATAACCACAGGGAAGCAACAACGCGAGCTATTGATCTACAACATAATTTGCAAAATACTATCAGGACTAAGTTCATGATAAATTTAAGTTCAATTAATCATATTATTTAAGAACTCCCACTTAGATAGACATCCCTCTAATCCTCTAAGTGATCACGTGATCCATATCAACTAAACCATGTCCGATCATCACGTGAGATGGAGTAGTTTCAACGGTGAACATCACTATGTTGATCATATCTACTATATGATTCACGCTCGACCTTTCGGTCTCCGTGTTCCGAGGCCATATCTGTTATATGCTAGGCTCGTCAAGCTTAACCTCAGTATTCCGCGTGTGCAACTGTTTTGCACCCGTTGTATTTGAACGTAGAGCCTATCACACCCGATCATCACGTGGTGTCTCAGCACGAAGAACTTTCGCAACGGTGCATACTCAGGGAGAACACTTATACTTTGATAATTTAGTGAGGGATCATCTTATAATGCTACCGTCAATCAAAGCAAGATAAGATGCATAAAAGATAAACATCACATGCAATCAATATAAGTGATATGATATGGACATCATCATCTTGTGCTTGTGATCTCCATCTCCGAAGCACCGTCATGATCACCATCGTCACCGGCGCGACACCTTGATCTCCATCGTAGTATCGTTGTCGTCTCGCCAACTATTGCTTCTACGACTATCGCTACCGCTTAGTGATAAAGTAAAGCAATTACAGGGCGATTGCATTGCATACAATAAAGCGACAACCATATGGCTCCTGCCAGTTGCCGATAACTCGGTTACAAAACATGATCATCTCATACAATAAAATTTAGCATCATGTCTTGACCATATCACATCACAACATGCCCTGCAAAAACAAGTTAGACGTCCTCTACTTTGTTGTTGCAAGTTTTACGTGGCTGCTACTGGGCTTAGCAAGAACCGTTCTCACCTACGCATCAAAACCACAACGATAGTTTGTCAAGTTGGTGTTGTTTTAACCTTCGCAAGGACCGGGCGTAGCCACACTCGGTTCAACTAAAGTTGGAGAAACTGACACCCGCCAGCCACCTGTGTGCAAAGCACGTCGGTAGAACTAGTCTCGCGTAAGCGTACGCGTAATGTCGGTCCGGGCCGCTTCATCCAACAATACCGCCGAACCAAAGTATGACATGCTGGTAAGTAGTATGACTTATATCGCCCACAACTCACTTGTGTTCTACTCGTGCATATAACATCAATGCATAAAACCAGGCTCTGATACTACTGTTGGGAAACGTAGTAATTTCAAAAAAATTCCTACGCACACGCAAGATCATGGTGATGCATAGCAACGAGAGGGGAGAGTGTTGTCTACGTACCCTCGTAGACTGAAAGCGGAAGCATTAGCACAACGCGGTTGATGTAGTCGTACGTCTTCACGATCCTACCGATCAAGTACCGAACGCACGACACCTCCGAGTTCAGCACACGTTCAGCCCGATGACGTCCCTCAAACTCCGATCCAGCCGAGTGTTGAGGGAGAGTTTCATCAGCACGACGGCGTGGTGACGATGATGATGTTCTACCGATGCAGGGCTTCGCCTAAGCACCGCTACAGTATTATCGAGGTGGACTATGATGGACGAGGGCACCGCACACGGCTAAAAGATCAAATCAATTGTTGTGTCTATGGGGTGCCCCCCTGCCCCCGTATATAAAGGAGTGGAGGAGGGGGGAGAGGGCCGGCCCCTATGGCGCGCCCTGGAGGAGTCCTACTCCCACCGGGAGTAGGATTCCCCCCCCCTCCAAGTAGTAGGAGTAGGAGTCAAGGAAAGGGAAGAGGGAAGAGAAGGAAGGAGGGGGCGCTGCCCCTCCCCCTAGTCCAATTCGGACTAGTCAATGGGGGGCGCGCGGCCTGCCTCTCCCTCTCCCCTAAAGCCCAATAAGGCCCGTATACTTCTTCCCCCGTATTCCCGTAACTCCCCGGTACTCCGAAAAATACCCGAACCACTTTGAACCTTTCCGATGTCTGAATATAGTCGTCCAATATATCGATCTTTACGTCTCGGCCATTTCGAGACTCCTCGTCATGTCCCCGATCTCATCCGGGACTCCGAACTACCTTCGGTACATCAAAACACATAAACTCATAATATAACCGTCATCGAACTTTAAGCGTGCGGACCCTACGGGTTCGAGAACTATGTAGACATGACCGAGACACGTCTCTGGTCAATAACCAATAGTGGAACCTAGATGCTCATATTGGCTCCCACATATTCTACGAAGATCTTTATCGGTCAAACCGCATAACAACATACGTTGTTCCCTTTGGCATCGGTATGTTACTTGCCCGAGATTCGATCATCGGTATCTCAATACCTAGTTCAATCTCGTTACCGGCAAGTCTCTTTACTCATTCTGTAATACATCATCTGCAACTAACTCATTAGTTGCAATGCTTGCAAGGCTTAAGTGATGTGCATTACCGAGTGGGCCCAGAGATACCTCTCCGACAATCGGAGTGACAAATCCTAATCTCGAAATACATCAACCCAACAAGTACCTTCGGAGACACCTGTAGAGCACCTTTATAATCACCCAGTTACGTTGTTACGTTTGGTAGCACACAAAGTGTTTCTCCGGTAAACGGGAGTTGCATAATCTCATAGTCATAGGAACATGTATAAGTCATGAAGAAAGCAATAGCAACATACTAAACGATCAAGTGCTAAGCTAACGGAATGGGTCAAGTCAATCATATCATTCTCCTAATGATGTGATCCCGTTAATCAAATGACAACTCATGTCTATGGCTAGGAAACTCAACCATCTTTGATTAACGAGCTAGTCAAGTAGAGGCATACTAGTGACACCATGTTTGTCTATGTATTCACACATGTATCAAGTTTCCGGTTAATACAATTCTAGCATGAATAATAAACATTTATCATGAAATAAGGATATAAATAATAACTTTATTATTGCCTCTAGGGCATATTTCCTTCACCTACTACTACGTGCAGACCACCGACGACGACCGGGAGTAGTTTAGGAGGATCTCAGGCAGGAGGCCTACGCCTCTTTCGATCTGTATCCCAGTTTGTGCTAGCCATCTTATGGCAACTTGTTTAACTTATGTTTGTACTCAGATATTGTTGCTTCCACTGACTCGTCTATGATTGAGCACTTGTATTCGAGCCCTCGAGGCCCTTGGCTTGTATTATGATGCTTGTATGACTTATTTATGTTTTTAGAGTTGTGTTGTGATATCTTCTCGTGAGTCCCTGATCTTGATCGTACACATTTGCATGCATGATTAGTGTACGATTGAATCGGGGGCGTCACAATTAGTCAACATGATATCGAGTTTGATTTAATGAAGGTTGCACTATGTCAAAGGACTACATGATCTGGCAACCATAAAGACTTCAAGCTAATTGCCATCTTCAACCATGGACTCACATATCTGATCGATCGTTGCAGTATGCCGATAAATCTCCACATCCATTGGAGATCATACATCCTCTATGGGATCTTCGATGCCATTGAACACATGGGATTCATTTACGCCATGTACTCCTTCTATGGCTAAACATATTCGAATACCTCAACCGTTGGTGCAAATGGTTGTCTAGATGTATGTTACTTTCGTGTGGTCTAGAACTATTATGATAATTTCCATCTCATTGTTAGAATAGAATTTGAGAAGAAATGTTGTTATAATCACAAGATTGTTGTTAGAAACTAACACCACATTATCAAATAAAGTTTGAGTAAAATCAAGTCATACTTATTTCTATGTAGCTAGATGAAGAATTCATGGTATGAAGAAATAATACTATTGTCAATATTTGTCAAAAAAGAGTCATGCGCTGAGCATGCTTGAATCATATTGTTCTTAGATTTGCAATGACAGTCTTTTATTATTTGACTCCAAGTAGATATGTTGTTGTGTGCCGCCTCGTGTCCCCACCCTTTGTAATCCTAGAATATTTCAAGGAAAAGCGGCATGGCGGTTGTAGGTGGTTTCTGGCTTGATCAACTGACTAGGAACTATTGATGATCATTCACATGTATCGAATGTGTCGTTTCACTGAATATGATCGTAGTCATTGCCTGGTCCTTGAGTAGGATCCCAGATTCTTCGGACCTCCATGAATTTTAGATTGAACGTTGGTAAGTAGGCTCTTCACACGCTCTCTATTTCTTAGAATCAGTCACCCAATTAACCAGGAGATCACTGACAACAAGGATCCTGGTGGCAGCGTGCTTCCGTTCACTGGGCAAAATTGTGTGTACACAACGTACTATGTGTTTATTGATGTATCATACCCAGATATGTGCCACCACGCCCTATATCCAAAAGTAGGAGAGATGCCCGAAAGCATTAGTCTTGGACCTGTTATCTGGATTCTCCCCCGACAAGCACCCATCTGGTTCAAGCCTTCAACCAATCTCCACAACTAGCTTGATTGATAATAATGTCTAACTAAGTCATGGATGTTGTTGGTGTTTCAATATACAAGTAGTAAATATTTTGTATGGTGGTTAAACAACTAGAAGTAATATCCCATTCTAATATTTGAAATATTAACAATTTTGAAAGAATGAATTCAAAATTGCTTGTGTTGCTTGAGCTTAAATAATTTGACTAGGACTTGAAGCTTTTTGAGTTTAAATGAATATTAAACTTGAGAGGGAGTACGAGGGCTTTCCCAAATATTCATTTTGGATTTTAATCTGGATCTTTAGAATATTCAAAGCAACCACGAGAGAAGATAATAGGACTTATTAAAATTAATAGGTTGGGAAATAGTTGAATATTATTTGTTTATTTATTTGAGGTCCAAAAACATTTTAGGAATTATTTAGAACCATAAGATAAATTTTAGAGGAATATTTATAGTGGCCAACGTAGGGTCCATAATTTTATTATATGTATTTGAATTAATATTTGAGATGGAAATACTTTTCCCAAGCTCCATATGTTTTATTGGATTTTCTACGAATGTTGGTATACGTTTCTAAATTGAATTGGATTGATTAAAAAATCAATTTCAAATTCAAACAAGAAAATTAAATTGCCATGACCTCAGTTCTCTTATCTAGTAGTAGGTCTTTCATATGGACCCATGCCTTTTTTTGAGCAAACACAGTGGGGAACACCCCCACTGTAACTCTTTTTTCATTAATATGGGATAAAAATATTACATGTAGTTGTACAGAAAGATGACAGTCACTTGCAGATCTACAAGTAATCTAGCCATGACTGCATTCCCTCCTTCCATCTTGGTTTTGCCTTTCTAATGATGGTACCAAAGTGTTCTTTGAAACATGCAATACATTAGTTCATGTCTTTGGCTTGTTTGTCAAAAATGATCTCATTTCTGTGCTTCCATAAGCTCCAGCAGCCAACAATTAGGCATTCTTTGAAACATGTGCTTCTGTTTCTTCTCTTGCCTTCCGTTAGCATATCAATGATTTCATAATCAATATTCCACTCAAAGCGGATGGATAGCCAGAAATTTTGGCTGAAATCACAGCTAAAGAAGAGATGCATGATGTGTTCCTTGAGTTCATCTTCACAAAGTACACATTTGCATGTTTCTATATTAAAACTTTTCTTAAGAAGGAGATCTCTGTTATTTAATCTGTCATGTAGCAGAAGCCAAAGTTTTTTTTTGTTTAGGCAGGATGCAAGACTTCCATATCCATCGGACATTTTTTGGTGCATCAGGAGGATTTCCAATCAGCTCCAAATAAATCCTTTTGTTAGTGTATTTGCTACTGTTCCAATAGAACTGCCATTGTTCATCCGCATCAAATATGTTGTTGATCATGCCCAAAAGGGTGTTACTCTGTTGCACAACAATGGAGGCATAGGAAGATTAAACATAGCATATAGTTCCTCATGTGCAATGTTCTTTACAGTGACAATGGTCATGTCCTTATCCTTGGCATACGAGAATAGGTGTGGAAAAGGTACTTGCCTGCTGATAATCCCCGTGCAGGGAATCATCGTAGCAATTCCCAATGGTGGAAGTGATAAGTATGGAGTGTCGAACCCACAAGGAGCTAAAGGTAAGATCAATATTCTCACAAGTCCTATCTGCCACTGATACGACTCTACATACACCGAACGTTTGCTTCCAACTAGAAACGAGAAATAAAACTATGTTGTGGGTATGAAGAGGATATCTTTGCATGGTATCAGAGAGCTAAAATATAAAAGTAGGTGTTGTTATCATAAAGTTAGAATATATTACTAAATATTATAAATAGCGACTGTGGAATAATGATGGGTCGGTGTGTGGAATTATCCTAGGCAATCGTTAACAAGACGGGTAGTCGTCATTGCAATTTCATATGAGGGAGAGGCATAAGCTAACATACTTTCTCTTCTTGGATCATATGCACTTATGATTGGAACTCTAGCAAGCATCCGCAACTACTAAAGATCATTAAGGTAAAACCCAACCATAGCATTAACATATCAAGTCCCCTTTATCCCATACGCAACAACCCCCTTACTCGGGTTTATGCTTCTGTCACTCAAGCAACCCACTATAAGCGAATCATGAACGTATTGCAACACCCTACAGCGGGAATCCCTCACGTTTGCGCGACACGGAGGGCACAATAGGACAGCACCAAAATAAAACATACAACTCGTACCAATCTAGATCATCAATCAACCCAAAGAGAAGGGATATCTACTCAAAACATCATAGGATGGCAACACATCATTGGATCATAATATGTGGCATAAAGCACCATGTTCAAGTAGGGATTACAGCGGGGTGCGGGAGAGTGGACCGCGTAAAAGAGATGAGGATGGTGATGTTGATGAAGACGATCACCGCGGCGATGATTCCCCTCCCGATGGCACTCCGGCGCCGCCGAGAGAGAGGAGGAGAGGTTCTCCCCCTTGTGCTTCCTCCTCCATGGCCTCCCCCCTGGATGGGGAGAGGTTCTCCCTCTGGGTCTTGGCCTTCATGGCGATGATGGCCCCTCCGGGATCCTCCTCCATGGCCTCCGGTGATGATGGCCCCCTCCGGCAGGGTGCCAGACAGGGCCTAGATTGATTTCTCGTGACTACAGAGGCTTGCGGCGGCGGAACTTCCGATCTAGGTTATTTTCTGGAGGTTTGGGCATTTATAGGAGAGGTTGGCATCGAGAACAAGTCAGGGGGCCCCACGGGAAGTCCATGAGGCACAGGGGCGCGCCCTCCACCCTCGTGGGGCCCATGGGACTCCCCTCCCGTAACTCTTTGTTCCATTATTTTTTTATTTTTTCCAGAAAAATTCTCCGTTGATTTTCAGCGCACTCCGAGAACTTTTATTTCTGCACAAAAACAACACCACGGTAGTTCTGCTGAAAACAGCGTCAGTCCGGGTTAGTTCTAATCAAATCATACCAAAATCATATAAAACAATAGCAAACATGGCAGGAATACTTCATAAATTATAGATACGTTGGAGACGTATCAGCTGCCCACCTGTCCTTCCATAGTCGCATGGTATCACCAAGTCCAGGGTAGCAAATGGTCATCTTTCCAAAATCATCTAGGATAGAGCAACAGTCCCTCCACCAGAATGAACCCACCTTTGTGGGGAAGCTGGGTACTTGTCCATTGTTGTAATATGTATGCCAGATTAGTTGGACCCATGGAGTATCATGCTTGTTAAAAAATCTAAACAAGAATTTAGTGAGTAAGGATCTATTTTGAGCTCCAAGGTCTAGCACACCTAGGCCACTAGCTTTTCTGGGTAGGCATACAATGTCCCATTCGACAAGACATTTACCATGCTTGTTGATTCCTTTGCCATACCATAGAAAACCTCTACTAGATTTTTCAAAATGATCTAGGATTGTGAAGGGGACTTTGATAGAACACATTGCAAAAATAGGGGGGCAGAGATCACAACTTTTAGGTGGATCAATCTTCGAGAGTAAGTCATCATGGTGGCAATGCCAGGCAATCTTTTGTCCAGTCTAGAAACCATTGGCATTAGGTCATCAACCTTTGGTCTAGTAGAACCCATAGGTAAGCCCAGGTAAGTAGAAGTCGTTACTTCTTTTTTGCAATTTAGAACATTTGCCAGTTCCATAGTTTTGTCATCAGAGATGTTGATAGGTACTAATGAGGATTTGTTATATTTCACCTTTAGTCCAGTGAATTTGGAAAAAGTGTTCAAGATGTCCATAAATTGCTGGATTTGCTCAGTATCTGCTGGAAGGATGATAAGAGTATCATCATCATATTTGATAATGGGGGTAGTTATTAGCATACACAAAGTCAATAGAAAGTCTCAATATGCCTCTCTACCAAGCATTATTCACTAGGATTTGCAGTAGTTCACCAACTATGACAAAGAGGAGTGGGGACAGGACTCCTCCCCAAGAAAACTTAGGGTTTCTTTGCCTCCCGCCGGCGCCGTCGCCAGTCCGCCTCGTCTCCGGTGGTCTTAGGGCCATGGCGGCGCGGTGGATCTCAGCCCTTGCCGGCAGGACGGCTCCATTTTTAGATGTTTCTTCAACTTTTGTTAGGGTTTGTGTCCTGCTCATAAAGACGAGACGGCGGCGGCTCCCTGAAGATGGAATAAGGTTCTCCCTGCCTAGCCCCCGTTCCGGTGGTGTGTCTATCATCGGTGGGCGTATGGAGGTGTGTCTCCGGCGGATCTATCCTTGGTGGATTTGCTGGGATCTGGTCGTAGTTCGTCTACCTTTGTGTTTCTTCAGGTTAGATCCTTCTGATCTATGCTACTCTTCATCAGGGATGGTTGCTGTTCTGCTGCAATGGTCCTATGGGACCTTAGCACGACGACTTCCCGACTGTCTACTACAACAAGTTTTGCCCGGCTCTTGTGAGGGAGGGGCGATGACGGCGGCGCGCCTTCAGCTTGCTTTAGTGCTTGTAGTCGTCGCTAGGTGGTCTACGAATCTGGATGTAATTTTTATTATTTCTGGTGTTCGTTGTATTGCCATGATTGAGGATGAATAGATTGGAACTTTTCTCGCAAAAAAAGAGGAGTGGGGACAAGGGATCACCTTGTCTAACTCCACATTTGCAGTTGATAATTTTCCCTGGAACTCCATTAAGGATGACAGAGGCAGAGGTAGTAGATAGGATCATGGTAATCCATCTGATCCATTTTCCACCAAAACCAAGGTGTCTAAGCATGAATAAGATGGCCTTGTAGTATACCTTGTCAAATGCTTTTTCAAAATCCAATTTGAAGATAATGATTTTCTTCTTGGATTATGGCACATGTGAATATATTCAAAACTCCATGCAAGACAATCATGTATGTTTCTGCTTTTGATAAAACCATATTGATTTCTACTGACTAGGGGGATAATGATTTGGTGAACCCTATTGGCAAGTAGTTTGTTGGAAATTTTGATGGGCATGCTTACCAATGAGATGGGTCTGAAATCATTAGTGGTTTCAGGATTGTCTTTTTTGGGGATCAGTGCAATGTATGCAGAGTTTACTGGTCCAAGGTTGATCTTTTCATCATGGAAGTCACTAATAAAATAATAGAAATTGTGCTTGATAATTGACCAACACTTTTTCATGAAAATACCATTGAAACCATCAGGTCGAGGAGATTTATCATTGGGCATATGTTTGATTATATCATCAATCTTCTCCATAGAGAAAGGTTTTTCTAGGTTGTTAAGGTTGCATTCTCTGGAAAGATGAGATATATCGAAATTTTGCTGGGTATTTTCTGCCATTCCAATTCTCTCTTTGTGGTCATGTTCATAGACGTTAAAGTTGTCAGATACTTTCAGAAATGATATATAGTTGTTCCTGAAAACCTGGGTAGAAATAACATGGAAAATTTGATGTTTTCATCTCCAAGATTAGCCCATCTAATATTGCCTCTTATTCTCCTGTATTTCCTCTTTGCTTCCAGCAGTTTGTTGGTATGAGCAATGAGAAGTTTTCTAAATCTTCTCTCCTCAAGAAATTGAGAAATATATCAATGTCGGAAGAGTAATGACCTTTTTTGTATATTGGATTGTTGTAACAACAATCGAGCTCTATTCTATTTATATCTAATGAAAGAGGCAAAGCTTTTGACTTCGTTTCAAAGAAAAAGACATTGTAATCTCGGAAAGATTTGAATATATATACAAAAAGGAGATGACCGTTGATGACCCACAAGTATAGGGGATCTATCGTAGTCCTTTCGATAAGAGTGTCGAACCCAACGAGGAGCAGAAGGAAATGATAAGCGGTTTTCAGCAAGGTATTCTCTGCAAGCACTGAAATTGTCGGTAACAGATAGTTTTGTGATAAGCTAATTTGTAACGGGTAACAAGTAAAGAAAGTAAATAAGGTGCAGCAAGATGGCCCAATCCTTTTTGTAGCAAAGGACAAGCCTGAACAAACTCTTATATAGAGAAAAGCGCTCCCGAGGACACATGGAAATTATCGTCAAACTAGTTTTCATCACGCTCATATGATTCGCGTTCGTTACTTTGATAGTTTGGTACGTGGGTGGACCGGTGCTTGGGTGCTGCCCTTTCTTGGACAAGCATCCCATTTATGATTAACCCCTATTGCAAGCATCCGCAACTACAAAAGAAGTATTAAGGTAAACCTAACCATAGCATGAAACATATGGATCCAAATCAGCCACTTATGAAGCAACTCATAAACTAGGGTTTAAACTTCTGTCACTCTAGCAACCCATCATCTACTTATTACTTCCCAATGCCTTCCTCTAGGTCCAAACAATGATGAAGTCTCATGTAGTCGAAGTTCACATAACACCACTAGAGGAAAGACAGCATACATCTCATCAAAATATCGAACGAATATCAAATTCACATGACTACTTATAGCAAGACTTCTCCCATGTCCTTAGGAACAAACGTAACTACTCACAAATCATATTCATGTTCATAATCAGAGGGGTATTAATATGCATAAAGGATCTGAACATATGATCTTCTACCAAATAAACCAACTAGCATCAACTACAAGGAGTAATCAACACTACTAGCTACCCACGGGTACCAATCTGAGGTTTTGGGACAAAGATTGGATACAAGAGATGAACTAGGGTTTCAGAGGAGATGGTGCTGGTGAAGATGTTGATGGAGATTGGCCCCCTCCCGATGAGAGGACCGTTGGTGATGACGATGGCGATGATTTCCCCCTCCCGGAGGGAAGTTTCCCCGGCAGAACAGCTCTGCCGGAGCCCTAGATTGGTTCCGCCTCGTGGCGGCGGAGTTTCTTCCCGAAAGTTTGCTTCTATTTTTTCCAGGATAAAAGACTTCATATAGCAGAAGATGGACACCGGAAGCCTGCCAGGGGACCCATGAGGCGGGGGCGCGCCCCCACCCTCGTGGCCAGGGTGTGGGCCCCCTCTGATGGATTCTTTCGCCAGTATTTTTTATTAATTCCAAAAATAACTTCCGTGAAGTTTCAGGACTTTTGGAGCTGTGCAGAATAGGTCTCTAATATTTGCTCATTTTCCAGCCTAGAATTCCAGCTGCCGGCATTCTCCCTCTTCATGTAAACCTTGTAAAATAAGAAAGAATATGCATAAGTATTGTGACATAACGTGTAATAACAGACCATAATGCAATAAATATCGATATAAAAACATGATGCAAAATGGACGTATCAACTGTCAAACAAACTCATGCATATAAGTAACTCTAAGAAGTACACATCAGACTTGTTTTATACTAAATAGATGTATGGTGAAGACATGATGGCTGCTCAAATATTAGTATCAGACGAGTCGTGCCGCTACTAAAGATCCTCCGCATAACTCATGGAAAGACACTGAAATGAAACAATAATCCTAGACGCACGGAAGATTACGGGCCTCTCACGGAATACTCAATGCTAATTAATCTTCACCCCCTGATTTTCATGGGGGTGGGCCCCGCCTCCGTTCTACTCTCGAATCAAAAGTTGCCACATAAGCACAGCCCGTTGAATCCGTAAAACCCAGCCCGCGCGTGTAGCATTGCTCGAAATTAAATCATGGATTGCTCGCCGCTTTGGTGTATTCCTTTCAGATTCTCAAAAGTCTTTTAACATGTCTAGCCAGTTCAAGTAAGCCGCGGCCTGAAAACAAATACGGCCTTTTGTGACGCTCCAAATCAAACGGCTGGGCGCATACGGCTTTTTGTCCAGTGAGACGAGACAAGAAAAACGCCGGCCAATCTATCTCCACGGGCAGGGCTCTCTTACACTCAGGGCCGTCAAACCGTTCCGTCATGTTCTCCACTTGCCCAGTTTCGATATTGACCAGATATGATGAGCTCCAGTTTTGATCGGCGAGGAGCAACGTGCCACTCTTCTCCCCAAAGCAAATGCAATCTACTACTCCGTCAGCCTTGGGTGGTTCTATCTCGATCAAGTGCGTGCAGAGCCAGGAGGAGGCCGTGCCGCTGTCTTGACGTGTCCATATTTCTATCCACAGACCTTGAACATGCAGGCGAAGAAACAAGAGCGATCCGTCGGCGCCAACGCGAAGTTGACGTGCGCGGTAGGGGCCCAAGAAGAAGCGTGTTGCAACGGGGAAAGGGAGCTTGGCTAGAGAGGCCTGGCCGGTCTCACCGTTCACAGCAAAGTCGTAGACGTCCGAAAAGTCCCAGCAGAGCCAGTGTGCTGCGCCCCTCTGCACGGCGGCGTCGTTCTGCATCAGCAGATAAGCCGTGTGCGTCTCCGGCAAGCAACGGTCCAGGCAAGCGGTGGGCGCGCTCCAGCTCGGTTCGTCGACGACTTGTACTCCAGTGGGGGAAGCGCCTCACACGTGCCGGCAAGCAGGTTACACATGGCAAGGTGGATGACGGTCGGGCGCGAGGCATGATGAGTCGGGACGAAGCGCACCAGGAGGAGACCGCCGTGCGAGGCAAGCGGTGTCACACGGTCGAAGAGGATGCCGGTTTGGGGGAGCAAGGAGCCGAGGGATCGACGGCCACGGCCGAACACCGGTTGCGGCCCTGGAACTGGAACGAAGGTTTGGGCGGCGGCTGATCCCATGGGGAGCCCCATGATTCCCTGATGGATGTGGCATTTGTTGGCGAGGAACCCGACGAGGGAGGACGGGTGGCGCGAGTTGGCCGGCCATCGACGGCAGAGGAAGGAAGCGTCGGCTATGAGGCACCTCCACAGCTTGCACGTCGCCGCGCAGCGGAAGAGTGAGGCCTCATCAGCCAGGCGTACAAGGATCTCCAGGATGACATCGTCTGGGACCGTGGCCGCTGGCGCGTCCATCTTCTTCCCTAGCGGCACAGCCCCGCCGCCGCCACCGCCGATGATCCGGTCGAAGTGCTTCTCTCCGAAGGAAGCTCACGCACGCACACACGCTATTTAGATCAGGCAACTGATAGATTATGTTAGGAGCCAAATTAAGGGCGGGCCGTATTTTTACTTATATGCACGTCAACACGCGCACACCTAACCAAACTCGGTGCTGAATTTAGGCCGACTTGGATACAAGGTCACACCCTCGACCAAGACGCGCACGTACAGGATCATGCCGTGTCTAATCTCTATTTATTCATTTGTTTACGGAAATACTAACGCCCACATGCGTGCATCACCGTCCAGTTAAGTTTACATGAATTTTTACACAATGAGGCAGTTTTCCATGCCACATAGGACGAGGCTTGTGTGGGCGTTAGAGAGTTCGCCCACACGCCCCGCAGCGCGCGGCTTGCTAGCTGCGCTGTGTGGGCGAACTAGTTTCTGCCCACACAACCACCACCTAATCCGCGTACGTGGCAACCAGATAAGCACACATGGCAACTGCGATTAATCATACATGGCAACTATGGTTGGCCCACCCGTGACAACTAGGTAAACACACATGGCAACTACTGTTTAACCATATGTGGCAAGTAGTTAATCACACACGGCAACTATGGTTTGATTACACGCGACAACTACCATAAATTAGACATGGCAACTATAAATAATCAAAACAGATAAAGTTGTCATGCTTTTATAACTACATTTGCCAACCCGGATAACTACATCTGCCATCCCGGATGGCAACTAAATCGTCATCCCGCGGGTACCTAACGTAGATGTGCCAGGACGTGTGCGCATTTTTGCTTCATGCCACACGCGCCGGGCGGAGATGAGTAGTACTTGTTGGGCGTGTGGCGCGAAGTGGTTGCGCCCACACGTGTGGGCAATTCTAATGTTCGCCCACACACAACACATGTGGGCTGCTTCCTGCTCACGCCACACATGGTATGTGAGCGGACGTCTAATATGCCACATGTGTGGGCGTTATCGGTGTCATTTATTTATTTATTTATTTATCTACCTCGACAGTCGTTAGATCTTGTGCCAACTAACAGTCCAGCCTCATTCCTACAATTGTAACAATGACTATGTTGCAGAATCTTTTGCAATAGAGGTCACGTTGTAAAAACTTCTGCAATAGAGGTCCCTTTGCGGATTTTCTTTTACAAATGAGGTCCTGTTGCGTATTTTTTCTGAACATTTTTTTCTTTTACAGAATCTTTTTGCAATATAGGTCTTATTGCAGAACCTCATTGCAACACAACATTTGTTGCAGAATACTTTACGTCAGCGAACACACGATGATTCAGAGGTTCTAGGAGAAGAGATTGAGGGTGTTCCCAGGAAGGCACGTGGCAAGTGGAGAGACAGTGGATGCGGCCTAGCGATCCGTCGGTTGATTGTTAGCGTTTTTCTAATTTCTATTACTCGCAAATAAGGAATAATTTCTACCTCTACTTATATATGTATTTTCTCCGTTCGAAAAAGCTTGTCCAAGCTTGTCCCTCAAATGGATGTATTTATCACTAACTTGGTGCTAGAGATATCATTTTGGGACAAGCTTTTTCGGAGGAGGGAGTACTAGCACATATGCTTGTGCTTTGCAACGAAATTTTTTATTAAATTTAGTGAGAATTGTATGTGCAAGCACAAAGCGAATTTCTTTTTAGCAAATAGCACAACACTAGTTTAAAACGGATTTTCAGAACATGGAGCCAACAGAGCACTTTATTTTGAACTGCTCCAAAAAGGTGCTTAAAAGATTTGAAAAAAAATGATTTTTACAAGAATAGGCATGCATGTGGTCTAAGTACCTGTGAAATTTCGTTCAATAATACGTTGCGTTACGTGCTGCACAAAAAGACAAAATTTCGGCCCAAAAACAACAAAAAATAAGCTCCGTATTTTCATGCATTTTTCCTTTTTTTATCTTTTACATGTAGCATGTATATTGCTGAATTTTTGGCCCCATATACTACATTGCTATACGTTCATGCACACAAAAATTTGAAAATTTTCGAGCCGTAAAAATATGCTTTTTACTTAAAAATAAAGTGCTCCGTTGCACCCGTGCTCAGATGTCAATTTTCGAACACTAGTTGCCCTATAGCCACCAAAATGCCCACTAATACATACTCCCTCTGTCCTTAAAAGAGTGTACTTTCAACTTTGTTGAAAAGTCAAACTTTTTTATGTTTGACCGTATTTATAGAATAATACACCAACATTTATGCCATCAAATTAGTAGCATTAGATTCATGATAAAATATATTTTTGCACAAACTGGTCAAACTTTAAAATAGTAAAGTACACTTTTTCAAGAACGGATGGAGTACGAGCGTATTCCATAGACCATTGCTCACTCTCACCTTTCCATTGACTCATTTTCTGGGCCTCTCATTCGTTTCCCAAGGAATAAATCATATCAAGGCCTTAATTTCTTCTAAACCATTGCTCAACCTCGCCTTTCCGTTGACCCATTTTTCGGGGCCTCTCTTTCGTGCCCAAGGGATAAATCATATCAATGCCTTAATTTCTTCTAGACCATTGCTCAACCTCGCCTTTCCATTGGCCCATTTTCCGGGTCCTCTGTTCCATTTTCCAAGGAATAAATCATATCATTGCCTTATTCTTCGCTTATCAATTTCCGAGACAGCTTGTTGATACCCAAGATAACTCGAGGATGTATATAAGATTACCCATAGTGGGAGTAACATAGATAGTAACATCACACATATTTAGATAAAGTAGATGATGTGGCAAGCAATAAATGAATAAAGAGAGGAAAGTAGTAACATAGCTAGTTACTAGTAGTATGAGTAACATCACACATATCAAGGCAAGATGTGTCTATAGCCTAATAAATGAAGTGTTGCATGTTACCACACATATGTTATTCCCCACTATAGAGGTAGTAACATAGACTAGTAACTAGTCTATGTTACTAACCATTGTGGCTAGTCTAAGTTGGTGGGATTTATAACTAAAAAAACAAGATGAAACTATTTAAACGATGACCAACACGAAAAGGCAAGCCCAAGTGCCTAGGCCGTACGATGCAGCTGAACCGGCGTCCATATATCTGAAAAAGAAAGTCAGGGGAGAAACTAGTTGACGAGTACTCCTTCGGAAGCCTCGCAACGATCATTTGTGGGTGGGCTGAGAGTGTGTCACTTGGCGTGCTTTCAGCCGCCGCCACGTGTCGCGCTCTGGGCACTTCCTCCGGATTTTATTTTTTATTTATTTTTCCGCACGCGTTTTTGGCTTTTAAGCGGGTTTTTTTGGGTTTTTTTAGTTTTGGGTTTTCCATCAACCTTCCTTAGCTTTTGGGAAAAAAATCAATTTTTTTGCGTGAAAAAACGTGTTTCTTTTTCTTTCCACGAAAGACACGGTTTTGCTTCTACGAGAGGCACGGCCAATGCATTTTTTGTTTCGCTAAAGGCTTGGTTTTGCTTCTGCGAGAGGCACGATTTTGTTTTCGTGAGAGGCACGGCCGTGCCTCTTCGAAACAAAAAAAAATATGTTTTCTATTTTTTTCTTTCACGGGAGGCACGGTTTTGTTTCCGCGAGAGGCACGGTTTTGCTTTCGCAAGAGGCACGGTCGTGTCTCTCGGAAACAGAAAAAAATATGTTTTCTATTTTTTTTCTTCCGCAAGAGACATGGCCGTGCCTCTCGGAAAATGAAAAATACGCGTTTTCTGTTTTTGTCCTTCCGCGAGAGGCACGGTTGTGCTTTCGTGGGAAAAAACAGTGCTCCTGGTTCGGTTTTTCTCATCCGTTTTTTTTTGTGAAAAAAAGTTCATCAAAACCTATGAACATGAAATCTAGTTTTGAAGATCTCAACGCGAGGAATCCAACGATGGAAATGGTTCAAGATTTGTACACACGGTTTAAGAGATAAAACGTTTTGAATAAACGGGTCTATGAGAAAAGGAAAAACTCCTAGGTTGCAACAAGTGGCGCACATGCAGCACGTCATTTGTCACAAACTGAGGAGGTGGGAGTGATCTTTGCAAGGAGTACTCCTTAATTAGTGATTTCGGAAAGTCAGCATGCCATATGCCCGGTGATATGGTGTCTTCCATAAAATAAAACTAAAATCTCTTTTTTTTTCTTTTTTTGAACAAAGACGCTAGATTCATCCTGCTTTAAATTAATAAAGCCCATCACAGTCAGCATCCTACAAACACCAATCGAAAAAAAGTACGTTACATGCAACGGAAAACTGAGCCAACACGAGACAAAATGTAGCTGAGAGGGAACAAGTGGCCTCAGTTCCACCTAGGAGTTCATAGACTCCAACAAAATATGATCAGGTGAGAAAATTCTTGATACGCAATGATGTGAATGCACCTATCCGATCCATGGCCTCCTGAGCTCAACGTACCACTATTTCCCATCGGCATCCAAGTATGAAGAAAGAGGTGACATTTGAAAACAACTAGTGGCGGAGACAAGGGGGGCAAGCAGGGGGCTGATTGATAATGTCCATGTCTTTCAATTCCCATACTCGTAATTGGAAAGTCCGATTCTTATGGACTAATTGAAAAAGTACAAGCTGTAAATCCAGCAACTAGTTAACGAGCGCTCCTTTGGGAGTCTCGCAACGATCACTTCCGGGGTGGGCAGAGAGCATGTCACTTGGCGTGCTTTGTTTTTTATTTATTTTTCCGCACACGTTTTTGGCTTTTAAGCGATTTTTTGGACTTTTTGACTTTTCGGTTTTTCATCGGTCTTCCTTAATTTTGGAAAAAAATAATTCAATTTTTTTGCACGAAAAAACATGTTTTTTTCTTTCGCGAGAGGCATGGTTTTGCTTCTGCGAGAGCGGTTTTGTTTTCGCGAGAGGCACGGTTTTGCGTAGAAGCAAAAAAAATGTTTTCTGTTTTTTCGCAGAAGGCACGGTTTTGCTTTCGCGAGAGGCACGGTTTTGCTTTTGCGAGTGACACGGCCGTGCCTCTCAAAAACAGAAAAAAATTGCGTTTAAATCCAACGTGCCCCCCCCCCCCCCTGATCGAAGATGTGTTTAGCAGATCATGGATAATTAGCGGTAACTTGTGCAATTTTGCGTACTTGGCCCCCCTATCTCAGCGTAAATAGGATCAGAAGAAAGAAAAGGCCCATCAGACAGCCCACGAGTGGCCACATGGCCACCTCCATCGAGTCTCCAAGGTTCCTAGCTTAATTAGGGTCTCCCGTAGTTATTACGTGCAATTGGCGTTGGGTCCCGGTCGCCGCCTCGGCTCCTCCCCTGTTTTCGATCAGAAATCATACAGAGACGCCTGAGCGATGGGCTAAGAGCAACTCTAGCAGATCCCGCAAAATTCCGAAGAGTATGCGGGCTCGGCATAATTTACCGGTCAAAACAGAGCCCGTATACTCGCCCGGCCCGTAAAAAAATTTGCCGTGGCTCGCAAACCGCACGCCCCGACCGCTATATCTACGGTTCTGCGGCTCGTTTGCGGGTCGAAACCCTATCCCCCGCCGCCGCCGAGCCACGCGATTCCCCACCCCCTTCTCCACATTTCTCGCCGCCGGCGACCACCTCCGCGCCTCCAGCAGCCATGTGGGGCCGCATGTGGAGCTCCGGACACGGCTCCGGTAGCAAATCCGGCGGAGGAAGCGACCCGGAGCGCGAGCGGCGCGTCTGGTCGGATGGCGCGAGAAAGCGCGGGGCCCGGAAGTGGACCAACCGCGGCCTGTCGGGAGCTCATCCTCCTCCGGCGCGGGCCTTCTCCCCATGAAGAGGGAGTGGTCGGAGGACGAGGAGGAGCCGGACGAGTTCGACTTCGTCCCCGTCAAGGAGGAGCCCGCTCCGCTTGGCCGCCACGGAGTCGTCGGGTTGGAAGACTACGTCGCCGACGTCGACGCCGTTACAGCCGCCATCGCCGAGCGGAGCGTGCGCGAGGAGGCCGAGCGCCGGCGCCACGCCGAGGAGCTCGAACACCTTCAGTGGCGGCAGGCGGTCGCCGCCAACCTCGCCGCTAAGGAGAAGGACGGAAGTGGCGCCGCATCCGCGAGGAGCAGAGGGCGAAGTACGTCGACCTCTGCAGCTCCGGCGAGGAGGATTGAGCGTCCTTCTCCTCCACGGCGTCGTCCATTGCCGCGACCTCGCCGCCGTCAGATCCGACCCCCTCTAGTACTAGTATTAACGTAGTATGTAGTATGAACTATGTTTGTGGTGTGTTGATCATGTAAAATCTATGTAGTATGTGATGAACTATTCGCGTCAACGAGGTGCAATTTCTCCCGCGAAAGTGTTTTTTCAAATTATACAGTTTTAGATACGGTTCCTGTTCGGTCGCGCTAGTTTTCGACCCGCAAACGCGATCTTCATGAAACCGCAAACGCGTTTTGCGGGTCAAGTTTTTGCGGGGTCTGCTAGAGTTGCTCTAAGGGCTATCCTCAGGCTGCGCTCTTCAGTTATCTAGTCCGGCTAATGAACTAGTCAAGGTTAGCAGTAGCACTATCAATTATTGTACTAAGCTCTCTTGATTCTAGTGTTGTGATTCTAAATCTGAAAGGGATTTTAGTTTTTGTTTGTGTCAAAATTTTACGTCGGAATTTAGTTCTTTTGGTTCAAACACTCTATAGATTAATTTATTTTTCACACGCCGCCAAATGAAAGATGACTTGCTTCAGTATTGCAATGATAAATCGATATGATGAAAGGAAATTAGTAACTACTCCCTCCGTTCCCAAATATAAGTCTTTTAAGAGATTCCAACAAGTGACTACATACAAAGCAAAATGAATGAATCTACACTCTAAAATATGTCTACATACATCCGTATATTATAGTTCATTTGAAATGTCTAAAAAGACTTATATTTAGGAACCGAGAGAGTAGGTTCTTTTCCTATGAAATTGTTTAGAAAAAGTCATCTTATTGGCAGTGGGTATAGGTAAATATGTACTCACGAATGTAATCATGTTTTTATGGCATAAAAGTGACACATTACTAATAGAATTATCATAGCTATTTTTTCACTGTAGGCAACAAAATTATCGACTTAGCTTGGCCCCCCGTATGTCAAAATCCTGGCTCCGCCCCTAAAACCAACATCAGCAGGATGAGAAGGGAAACTCTTCTCAATAGTAATCTTGTTTCTAATGGATCATAATGACCATAACAGCGCCCCAACACTACGCCACACTATCCTAGCAAATGCACCCCATTGGGTCCGTAAGATGTTTAGAAGACCAGCCCCGAAGAGGGGTTCCTGTTCTCCGATAATGCGTCGGCCGAAAATTTTATTGGATAATTATGTTTAACTTATTTGCATGTTTTAAATTTTATGGAACTTAGTCTGTCTATGACCATGTGGATAATGCGTCGTCCGCGTTGGGTGCATCGGCCGACCCACTTCAAAAAGCGGACACACCTATTCGCTCGGCCGACCCAAACGGATAGAAAACGGACAAAAGCCACACCTGTTAGCATCGACGCGTTGGAGTTGCCGTTAGTCTTTTCGCTTGAGCAGATATGCAGCAACAGATCTCGCCCCGATGATGTTCTAGGGCTATGCGCTACACGTTGACGCAGGGAACGGGGCGGTGGTTGCGTCCATGCCCTAACCCATTCGAGTGATTGGCGGCGGTGGATCCCGCCTTGGGGACGTTACAAGGGAACACACAGACTTGCGTGATGGGGACGGCGGCGACGTCTGCCTTCGGGTGAAGAGCGCGACAAGGGTACGAGAGGGAGAGGCCCCCCGCTCCACCAGCATCCCCGTACTCCTCACCCTCGCCGTCTGAGTCTGCCTCGACCCCACCAACCCTCGCCCGGGCCAGGACGTGGAGAGGTGGAGGCGGAGGTGGGAGGCCATAGCCAGTGGGGTGATGGGAGAGCAGAGCAGCTTGGGCTTGGCGATAGGGGCGGGTCTGGGAACCAAATCAAAGGGGAAAACGACATGGGAGGCAGGGGCGAGGGGGAAGGGGTGGAGGTAGAGGCGAGAGGGAGGCGCCATCGGCGGCGGTGGCCATGTAGGGGTTCGCTCACTTGCGCGGAGGAGAGGTAAGACCATGAGAGAGGGCCGCCAGACCAAGAAAGAGATAAATATGCTCGTGGTCATTGAAGTTGAGGCTGAAGCACACTACGGCCACTGGACTTCGAAATACGCTTAATACAGTTATTGAATACGAGTTGCGATGATTATACGGTCACTGGTTTATTTAGAGCTCGGTATTCTATCTGCATATACTTCGTTGACTGGTCAAAATAGTCTGTGTGGCACCTAGTGAAGGATGGTCAGCGGCACGACTCTCCCTGTCTTGTTGGTCGCACCTGTCAGTTCATGAAATAAAAAACAAATAAAAGAGCAGGAACGGTGCGCGAAGGCGTAGAACTCACACCCAATATCTTTCGGTTGCAGACTACGATGATGGCTTTTTTTTGAAAAAGAAAGGGGCTCGAGCCACCTTTATATTTCAAAGTAGGCCGTAGCCTGAGTAACATACAAACATGAGGCTTGTGGGGTGCACTTTAGTGCAAAACCACAAGGTAAACCTGATAGAGGAGTTGTTCAGACAGAAGAATAACAAGAAGGAGAACTAACGGCCAGCCATATGACTATGTTGCTACTAAATTGCCCCAAAACTTGAGGTCCTCCTTGTCTTGCAACTTTTTGGCTCTGTAGTACCAAAGACGGATCAGATCTGCAGCATAAAAACATATGTAGGCGTCCGTCCAAGACCGCGAGTTGAAAACACGATCGTTTCGGGCACGCCAGAGAGTGATGGCACAGGCGGCAAAAGCCACATTCCATTTGCGTTTGTGCTGAAGTTGAGCAGCAGCTTGCCGGACGAAAGAGAGGATGTCGGGTGCCCTGCCAGCTAACGTTGCCGGCTGAAGGTGCTGCCAGAGAGTGGAGGCCGCCCGGCAATGCAGCAAAATGTGGTGAACCGACTCCACTGCAGGGCAAATGTCGCAACCAGAGTCAGCGGCAACGGCAGTCCAATTCTTCTTGAACATGTTGTCTCTGGTGTTGAGCCGGCCCCAAAAAGTTAACCACAGGAAGGTTTTATGTTTCAAAGGAATCAAGGCGTCCCATATCAAGTCGTGGAAGACACAAGAAACACCGCAGAAGGTCAGCTGCCGGTAAAAGTAACCCGTGCTAAGATGCTTGTCAAAGACTGACGGCAGACGAACATCCTCTCTTGACCCATCAGGAGTTAGTGGAGCAAGCAGCTGTTGCAGAAGGACGAGCTCACGTTCAGCAGAACGGGAGAGGTTGGGGTGTAACTGTACTGACCAGGTGCCATCTGAGTATTGTGAGAGCACGGAGCAGCAGCGGTTCCTTGCGAAGGAGTAAAGAACAGGCAACTGTTGGAAATATGCCCTAGAGGCAATAATAAATGGTTATTATTATATTTCTGTGTTCATGATAATAGTCTATTATTCGTGCTATAATTGTATTGTCCGGAAATCATAATACATGTGTGAATACATAGACCACAACCTGTCCCTAGTAAGCCTCTAGTTGACTAGCTCGTTGATCAACAGATAGTCATGGTTTCCTGACTATGGACATTGGATGTCATTGATAACGGGATCACATCATTAGGAGAATGATGTGATGGACACGACCCAACTTAAGCATAGCATAAAAGATCGTGTAGTTTCGTTTGCTAGAGCTTTTCCAATGTCAAGTATCTTTTCCTTAGACCATGAGATCGTGCAACTCCCGGATACCGTAGGAGTGCTTTGGGTGTGCCAAACGTCACAACGTAACTGGGTGACTATAAAGGTGCATTACGGGTATCTCTGAAAGTGTCTGTTGGGTTGGCACGGATCGAGACTGGGATTTGTCACTTCGTGTAAACGGAGAGGTATCTCTGGGCCCACTCGGTAATGCATCATCATAATGAGCTCAATGTGACCAAGGCATTGGTCACGGGATCATGCATTGCGGTACGAGTAAAGAGACTTGCCGGTAACGAGATTGAACAAGGTATTGGGATACCGACGATCGAATCTCGGGCAAGTAACATACCGATTGACAAAGGGAATTGCATACGGATTGATTGAATCCTCGACACCGTGGTTCATCCGATGATATCATCGTGGAACATGTGGGAGCCAACATGGGTATCCAGATCCCGCTGTTGGTTATTGACCGGAGAGGCGTCTCGGTCATGTCTGCATGTCTCCCGAACTAGGGTCTACACACTTAAGGTCCGGTGACGCTAGGGTTGTAGAGATATATGTATGCGGAAACCCGAAAGTTGTTCGGAGTCCCGGATGAGATCCCGGACGTCACGAGAGGTTCCGGAATGGTCCGGAGGTAAAGATTTATATATGGGAAGTCTTATTTTGGTCGCCGGAAAAGTTTCGCGCTTTATCGGTATTGTACCGGGAGTGCCGAAAGGGGTCCGGGGGTCCACCAAGGGGGTCCACCAGCCCCGGGGGGGCACATGTGCTGTAAGGGGTGCGCCTTGGCCTATATGGGCCAAGGGCACCAGCCCCAAGAGGCCCATGCGCAAGAGATAAGAAAGAAGGGAGAGTCCTAAAGGGGGAAGGCACCTCCGAGGTGCCTTGGGGGGGAAGGACTCCCCCCTGGCCGCACCCTTCCTTGAAGGAAGGGGCAAGGCTGCGCCCCCCCCCCCTCTCCCTTGGCCCTATATATAGTGGGGGGAAGGGAGGGCAGCAACATCTAAGCCTTGGGCGCCTCCCTCCTCCCCTGCAACACCTCTCTCTCTCGCAGAAGCTCGGCGAAGCCCTGCCGGAGACCCGCTACATCCACCACCACGCCGTCGTGCTGTTGGATCTCCATCAACCTCTCCTTCCCCCTTGCTGGATCAAGAAGGAGGAGACGTCGCTGCACCGTACGTGTGTTGAACGCGGAGGTGCCGTCCGTTCGGCACTCGGTCATCGGTGATTTGGATCACGGCGAGTACGACTCCGTCATCCACGTTCATTGGAACGCTTCCGCTCGTGATCTACAAGGGTATGTAGATCCACTCCTTTCCCCTCGTTGCTAGTAGACTCCATAGATGCATCTTGGTGAGCGTAGGAAAATTTTAAATTATGCTACGATTCCCAACAGTGGCATCATGAGCCAGGCCTATGCGTAGTTACTATGCACGAGTAGAACACAAAGAAGTTGTGGGCGTTGATGTTGCCAATTCTTCTTGCCGCTACTAGTCGTTTCTTGTTTCGGCGGCATTGTAGGATGAAGCGGCCCGGACCGACCTTACACGTACGCTTACGTGAGACAGGTTCCACCGATTGACATGCACTAGTTGCATAAGGTGGCTAGCGGGTGTCTGTCTCTCCTACTTTACTCGGAACGGATTCGATGAAAAGGGTCCTTATGAAGGGTAAATAGAAATTGGCAAATCACGTTGTGGTCATACGTAGGTAAGAAAACGTTCTTGTTAGAAACCTACAAACCACGTAAAACTTGCAACAACAATTAGAGGACGTCTAACTTGTTTTTGCAGCAAGTGATATATGTGATATGATATGGCCAGAAGATGTGATGAATGATATATGTGATGTATGAGATTGATCATATTCTTGTAATAGGAATCACGACTTGCATGTCGATGAGTATCACAACCGGCAGGAGCCATAGGAGTTGTCTTTATTATTTTGCATGACCTGCGTGTCATTGAATAAACGCCATGTAATTTACTTTACTTTGTTGCTGAACGGTTAGCCATAGAAGTAGAAGTAATCGTTGGCGTGACAACTTCATGAAGACACAATGATGGAGATCATGATGATGGAGATCATGGTGTCATGCCGGTGACGATGGTGCCTCGAAGATGGAGATCAAAGGAGCATGATGATATTGGCCATATCATGTCACTATATGATTGCATGTGATGTTTATCATGTTTTTGCATCTTATTTGCTTAGAACGACGGTAGTAAGTAAGATGATCCCTTATAATAATTTCAAGAAAGTGTTCACCCTAACTGTGCACCGTTGCGAAGGTTCGTTGTTTCGAAGCACCACGTGATGATCGGGTGTGATAGATCCTAACGTTCGAATACAACGGGTGTTGACGAGCCTAGCATGTACAGACATGGCCTCGGAACACACGCAATACACTTAGGTTGACTTGACGAGCCTAGCATGTACAGACATGGCCTCGGAACACGGAGGACCGAAAGGTCGAGCATGAGTCGTATAGAAGATACGATCAACATGGAGATGTTCACCGATCTTGACTAGTCCGTCTCACGTGATGATCGGACACGGCCTAGTTGAACTCGGATCATGTTTCACTTAGATGACGAGAGGGATGTCTATCTGAGTGGGAGTTCATTAAATAATTTGATTATATGAACTTAATTATCATGAACTTAGTCTAAAATCTTTACACTATGTATTGTAGATCAAATGGCCCACGTTGTCCTCAATTTCAACGCGTTCCTAGAGAAAACCAAGCTGAAAGATGATGGCAGCAACTATACGGACTGGGTCCGGAACCTGAGGATCATCCTCATAGCAGCCAAGAAAGATTATGTCTTAGAAGCACCACTAGGTGAAGCACCAATCCCTGAGAACCAAGACATTATGAACGCTTGGCAGCAGCGTGCTGATGATTACTCCCTCGTTCAGTGCGGCATGCTTTGCAGCTTAGAACCGGGTCTCCAAAAGCGTTTTGAGAAACATGGAGCATATGAGATGTTCGAGGAGCTGAAACTGGTTTTTCAAGCTCATGCCCGGGTCGAGAGATATGATGTCTCCGACAAGTTCTTCAGCTGTAAAATGGAGGAGAACAGTTCTGTTAGTGAGCACATACTCAGAATGTCTGGGTTGCACAACCGCTTGTCTCAGCTGGGAGTTAATCTCCCGGATGACGCGGTCATTGACAGAATCCTCCAGTCGCTTCCACCAAGCTACAAGAGCTTTGTGATGAACTACAATATGCAGGGGATGGAAAAGACCATTCCCGAGGTATATTCAATGCTAAAATCAGCGGAAGGGGAGATCAAAAAGGAACATCAAGTGTTGATGGTGAATAAAACCACTAAGTTCAAGAAGGGCAAGGGTAAGAAGAACTTCAAGAAGGACGGCAAGGGAATTGCCGCGCCCGGTAAGCCAGTTACCGGGAAGAAGTCAAAGAATGGACCCAAGCCCGAGACTGAGTGCTTTTATTGCAAGGGAAGTGGTCACTAGAAGCGGAACTGCCCCAAATATTTAGCGGACAAGAAGAAGGCCGGCAACACCCAAGGTATATGTGATATACAAGTAATTGATGTGTACCTTACCAGTACTCGTAGTAGCTCCTGGGTATTTGATACCGGTGCGGTTGCTCATATTTGTAACTCAAATCAGGAACTACGGAACAAACGGAGACTGGCAAAGGACGAGGTGACGATGCGCGTCGGGAATGGTTCCAAGGTCGATGTGATTGCCGTCGGCACGCTACCTCTGCATCTACCCACGGGATTAGTTTTAAACCTCAATAATTGTTATTTAGTGCCAGCTTTGAGCATGAACATTGTATCTGGATCTCGTTTAATTCGAGATGGCTACTCATTTAAATCTGAGAATAATGGTTGTTCTATTTATTTGAGAGATATGTTTTATGGTCATGCCCCGCTGGTCAATGGTTTATTCTTGATGAATCTCGAACGTGATGCTACACATGTTCATAGTGTGAATACCAAAAGATGTAAAGTTGATAACGATAGTCCCACATACTTGTGGCACTGCCGCCTTGGTCACATTGATGTCAAGCGCATGAAGAAGCTCCATGCAGATGGACTTTTGGAGTCTCTTGATTACGAATCATTTGACACGTGCGAACCATGCCTCATGGGTAAGATGACCAAGACTCCGTTCTCCGGAACAATGGAGCGAGCAACCAACTTATTGGAAATCATACATACCGATGTGTGCGGTCCAATGAGTGTTGAGGCTCGCGGAGGATATCGTTATGTTCTCACTCTCACTGATGATTTAAGTAGATATGGGTATGTCTACCTAATGAAACACAAGTCTGAAACCTTTGAAAAGTTCAAGGAATTTCAGAGTGAAGTCGAGAATCAACGTGACAGGAAAATAAAATTCTTACGATCAGATCATGGTGGAGAATATTTAAGTCACGAATTTGGTACACACTTAAGGAAATGTGGAATAGTTTCACAACTCACGCCGCCTGGAACACCTCAGAGAAATGGTGTGTCCGAACGTCGTAATCGCACTCTATTGGATATGGTGCGATCTATGATGTCTCTTACCGATTTACCGCTCTCATTTTGGGGTTATGCTTTAGAGACTGCCGCATTCACTTTAAATAGGGCACCGTCTAAATCCGTTGAGACGACACCGTATGAATTATGGTTTGGGAAGAAACCTAAGCTGTCGTTTCTAAAAGTTTGGGGATGCGATGCTTATGTCAAGAAACTTCAACCTGAAAAGCTCGAACCCAAATCGGAAAAATGCGTCTTCATAGGATACCCTAAGGAAACTATTGGGTATACCTTCTACCTCAGATCCGAAGGCAAGATCTTCGTTGCCAAGAACGGGTCCTTTCTAGAGAAGGAGTTTCTCTCGAAAGAATTGAGTGGGAGGAAAGTGGAACTTGATGAGGTGATAGTCACCCCTTCCGAACCGGAAAGTAGCGCAGCGCGGGAAAATGTTCCTGTGGTGCCTACACCGACTGGGGAGGAAGTTAATGATGATGATCATGAAGCTTCAGATCAAGTTACTGAACTTCGTAGGTCCACAAGGACACGTTCCGCACCAGAGTGGTACGGCAACCCTGTCCTGGAAATCATGTTGTTAGACAACGGTGAACCTTCGAACTATGAAGAAGCGATGACGGGCCCGGATTCCGACAAATGGCTAGAAGCCATGAAATCCGAGATAAAATCCATGTATGAAAACAAAGTATGGACTTTGACTGACTTGCCCGATGAGCGGCGAGCCATAGAAAACAAATGGATCTTTAAGAAGAAGACGGACGCAGATGGTAATGTGACCATCTACAAAGCTCGACTTGTCGCTAAGGGTTATCGACAAGTTCAAGGGGTTGACTACGATGAGACTTTCTCACCCGTAGCGAAGCTGAAGTCCGTCCGAATCATGTTAGCAATTGCCGCATACTATGATTATGAGATATGGCAGATGGACGTCAAAACGGCATTCCTTAACGGCTTCCTTAAGGAAGAGTTGTATATGATGCAGCCGGAAGGTTTTGTCGATCCTAAGAATGCTAACAAAGTATGCAAGCTCCAACGCTCAATCTATGGGCTGGTGCAAGCATCTCGGAGTTGGAACATTCGCTTTGATGAGATGATCAAAGCGTTTGGGTTTACACAGACTTATGGAGAAGCCTGTGTTTACAAGAAAGTGAGTGGGAGCTCTGTAGCATTTCTCATATTATATGTGGATGACATACTATTGATGGGAAATGATATAGAATTCTTGGAAAGTATAAAGGCCTATTTGAATAAGTGTTTTTCAATGAAGGACCTTGGAGAAGCTGCTTATATATTAGGCATCAAGATCTATAGAGATAGATCAAGACGCCTCATTGGTCTTTCACAGAGTACATACCTTGACAAGATATTGAAGAAGTTCAGTATGGATCAGTCCAAGAAGGGGTTCTTGCCTGTATTGCAAGGTGTGCAATTGAGCACGGCTCAATGCCCGACCACGGCAGAAGATATAGAAGAGATGAGTGTCATCCCCTATGCCTCGGCCATAGGGTCTATTATGTATGCCATGCTGTGTACCAGACCTGATGTAAACCTTGCCGTAAGTTTGGTAGGAAGGTACCAAAGTAATCCCGGCAAGGAACACTGGACAGCGGTCAAGAATATCCTGAAGTACCTGAAAAGGACTAAGGATATGTTTCTCGTTTATGGAGGTGACGAAGAGCTCGTCGTAAAGGGTTACGTCGACGCTAGCTTCGACACAGATCTGGATGACTCGAAGTCACAGACTGGATACGTGTATATTTTGAATAGAGGAGCAGTAAGCTGGTGCAGTTGCAAGCAGAGCGTCGTGGCGGGATCTACATGTGAAGCGGAATACATGGCAGCCTCGGAGGCAGCACAGGAAGCAGTCTGGATGAAGGAGTTCATTACCGACCTAGGGGTGATTCCCAATGCGTCGGGCCTGATGACTCTCTTCTGTGACAACACTGGAGCTATTGCCCTTGCGAAGGAGCCCAGGTTTCACAGGAAGACCAGGCATATCAAGCGTCGCTTCAACTCCATTCGTGAAAGTGTTTAAAATGGAGACATAGATATTTGTAAAGTACATACGGACCTGAATGTAGCAGATCCGTTGACTAAACCTCTCCCTAGGGCAAAACATGATCAACACCAGGACGCAATGGGTGTTCGATTCATCACAATGTAACTAGATTATTGACTCTAGTGCAAGTGGGAGACTGTTGGAAATATGCCCTAGAGGCAATAATAAATGGTTATTATTATATTTCTGTGTTCATGATAATAGTCTATTATTCGTGCTATAATTGTATTGTCCGGAAATCATAATACATGTGTGAATACATAGACCACAACCTGTCCCTAGTAAGCCTCTAGTTGACTAGCTCGTTGATCAACAGATAGTCATGGTTTCCTGACTATGGACATTGGATGTCATTGATAACGGGATCACATCATTAGGAGAATGATGTGATGGACACGACCCAACTTAAGCATAGCATAAAAGATCGTGTAGTTTCGTTTGCTAGAGCTTTTCCAATGTCAAGTATCTTTTCCTTAGACCATGAGATCGTGCAACTCCCGGATACCGTAGGAGTGCTTTGGGTGTGCCAAACGTCACAACGTAACTGGGTGACTATAAAGGTGCATTACGGGTATCTCCGAAAGTGTCTGTTGGGTTGGCACGGATCGAGACTGGGATTTGTCACTTCGTGTAAACGGAGAGGTATCTCTGGGCCCACTCGGTAATGCATCATCATAATGAGCTCAATGTGACCAAGGCATTGGTCACGGGATCATGAATTGCGGTACGAGTAAAGAGACTTGCCGGTAACGAGATTGAACAAGGTATTGGGATACCGACGATCGAATCTCGGGCAAGTAACATACCGATTGACAAAGGGAATTGCATACGGATTGATTGAATCCTCGACACCGTGGTTCATCCGATGATATCATCGTGGAACATGTGGGAGCCAACATGGGTATCCAGATCCCGCTGTTGGTTATTGACCGGAGAGGCGTCTCGGTCATGTCTGCATGTCTCCCGAACCCGTAGGGTCTACACACTTAAGGTCCGGTGACGCTAGGGTTGTAGAGATATATGTATGCGGAAACCCGAAAGTTGTTCGGAGTCCCGGATGAGATCCCGGACGTCACGAGAGGTTCCGGAATGGTCCGGAGGTAAAGATTTATATATGGGAAGTCTTATTTTGGTCGCCGGAAAAGTTTCGCGCTTTATCGGTATTGTACCGGGAGTGCCGAAAGGGGTCCGGGGGTCCACCAAGGGGGTCCACCAGCCCCGGGGGGCCACATGGGCTGTAAGGGGTGCGCCTTGGCCTATATGGGCCAAGGGCACCAGCCCCAAGAGGCCCATGCGCAAGAGATAAGAAAGAAGGGAGAGTCCTAAAGGGGGAAGGCACCTCCGAGGTGCCTTGGGGGGAAGGACTCCCCCCCTGGCCGCACCCTTCCTTGAAGGAAGGGGCAAGGCTGCGCCCCCCCTCTCCCTTGGCCCTATATATAGTGGGGGGAAGGGAGGGCAGCAACATCTAAGCCTTGGGCGCCTCCCTCCTCCCCTGCAACACCTCTCTCTCTCTCTCGCAGAAGCTCGGCGAAGCCCTGCCGGAGACCCGCTACATCCACCACCACGCCGTCGTGCTGTTGGATCTCCATCAACCTCTCCTTCCCCCTTGCTGGATCAAGAAGGAGGAGACGTCGCTGCACCGTACGTGTGTTGAACGCGGAGGTGCCGTCCGTTCGGCACTCGGACATCGGTGATTTGGATCACGGCGAGTACGACTCCGTCATCCACGTTCATTGGAACGCTTCCGCTCGCGATCTACAAGGGTATGTAGATCCACTCCTTTCCCCTCGTTGCTAGTAGACTCCATAGATGCATCTTGGTGAGCGTAGGAAAATTTTAAATTATGCTACGATTCCCAACAGCAACAACAAGTACAACCTGCCTGCCTCTACCCAGAGATCGTGCCAGAAGGAAATGAGCTTGCCCGAGCCGAGGATGCATTGTGAGGAGTTGATGACCATGGGGATACAATCCTTGAAGCCACGCCACAAAGCAGTATCCCTCCCGGAAGGCCCAAGAGGCAAAGTAGACTGACAGTGCTGCAGAGCAAACCATTGGTAGCACGGGATGTCGGAGTGCTGCAGAATCTTGGACAGAAACTTGCAGAGCATGGCTTGGTTGTGAGCTTGCAGATTTCTCACAGCCAGACCTCCATTCTGGCGGTGTAGAATCACCTTGTCCCAAGCCACGAGGCATTGGCCCCCCCTTCACTTTGTTCTTTCCTTGCCAGAGAAGCGCTCGCAGCAGGCTCTCCAGAGAGCAGATGGACTCTTTAGGCCATGGGAAGCATGACATGAAGTATGTAGGAATGCCAGCCAGCACAGAGTTGACGAGGGTTAGCCTCCCACCTAGAGAAAGGAAGGTGGCTAACCAGCCCGACAGACGACGATCCACCTTGTGAATAACTGGTAGCAGCATCCCGTGAGTGATCTTATTGAGAGACAAAGGCAGACCAAGATACGTGCAGGGGGTGGAGGAGATGGGGCAACCAAGCAGACTGGCAATCTCATCCGCGACGACTGAATCCACAGCAACAGGCACTAAGGTGCTTTTGTGGAAATTTATAGTCAAACCTGAGAAGGCTGAGAAGGAGTTGAGGATGTCCTTGATGATCATGACCTGCTGCATGTCCCCCTTGAAGATGATCAAAGTGTCGTCCGCGTACTGCAGCACAGGAAAGAAGCGGTCTGCGTTGAGTGGATGCTGCAGAGACCCGTTTTGAAAATGCAGACAGCATAGCCTTTGTAACACATCTGCCACCAGCAGAAAGAGATAAGGTGACAGTGAGTCACCCTGCCTAAAACCACGCTTAGCAAGGATGGGTGGGCCCAGCTCCCCGTTGATCATGACTCTAGAGCTACCAGAGGAGAGCAGGTTATTGACCCACTGCCTCCATGGTTGCGGAAAACCCCTTGCTTCCAAGACTTGCTTGAGGCAGTCCCAGCTGACGCTATCGAAGGCTTTGTGGAAATCCAGTTTCAAAGCGATAACAGGTAGCTTTCTTTTGTGAGCACATTGAATTAACTCCGCAGCCAGCGCAAAATTTTCAACAATGGAGCGTCCTTTCAGAAACCCAGACTGTAAGGAGTGCACTAACTCCGGTATCTGCTTCTGCAAACGATTGGTCATAACCTTCGAAGCCAACTTAGGTATGCTATGAACCAAGGAAATGGGCCTGTAATCTTTTATATCCAAGGGTGTGTCTTTTTTAGGCAGTAAGGTGATGTAAGCAGTATTGATCCCGCCAAGGCTGAACCACTCAAGACAATACATCCAGATGTTTAGCAATACATTCGGTGGCCTACCTCAACTACGCTGGTTCTCGTGTCTACGGAACATCACGTCGAGGCCGCACACAACAGGGACGGCACACTCACGCATGGACAGCATGCACCCGTACAAAGCATGCAACCACACTCACGCTGTCACGCATACACACACCATACTCACTCACAGCAGAAATCGAAAAAAACATCACACATAACACATACTAACACGTACGCAGGCACATGCACAGCAAAAAGAAAAACAACATAGCAAGAAAGAAACATTGCACGCACTAGCCGTCAACATACTAGTTTATGCTTCTGTAAAAAAAACATAGTAGCTTATGGCCATGCTGAAGGTAATCTTACACAGATAGATCATGTTGAAACAAAGAAAAAATCAATAAGAAGTCGAAACACAGTACCTTGTCTACACTCTTATAGCGTGAGCCACGAGAAATTTATAAAAAAAACAACGACAGCCAAGGTGGTTAGCGCGTGAGGTTTACGACCTTAATTTATTTATTTTCTTGACTTCTCTCTTATACTCACTGACAGGTGAGACCCATAAACGTAGGGAGCCAGTTGACCGGTTAATTGGATAAAATACAGTGCTCTACGGTGAGCCAGTGATCATATAATCACTACAACTCGTATTCAATAACCGTATTGAACGTATTCTAAAGTCCAGTGACCGTAGTGTGCTTCGGCTTCAACTTCAGTGACCACTAATGTATTTATCTCACCAAGAAAAAGACGTAAAAAGCAAGAAAAAATTGGAGCGGCTGGAGACTTCTTTGTTCGATAAAAATCGGTGGAGGGAAGGTTCGATCGATCGAGAAACAAAACGACGTACCAACTACCTCTTTAGAAGTAGAGATCCCTTCGGTGCCCGTCGCTTGGGATCATGTCTGTGGCACTCAAAGACAGCGGACTCCTTGCAAACAATGAACAGTGTCACCGCCTTGTGAGCTAAAATTACCAAGCAATCAGATAACTTCCTGCTCATGGAGAATACTGAACGTCGGCAACTTTTTATCTAGCTACATTACTTGTATATATAGTCGAGTTCCAAGGGAACAGTGGCAAGGCATATCCTGCCAATTTCAGAACATTTATCTAGCTGCTATAACCTTCTAGAGTACATATGAATGATGATCAGGAAATATGTAAGCCGAGTCAAAACAATTCATGATCTCGTCTGTGGCATAGCTTTGGGGTTGAGGCTGCTTGCTCCAGGTCTGCAAGATGAATCAGAGAAGGAAAAAACCGGCATCTTTGTTCACAATACACCATTAGATTCATGCGGGATATGATGTCGGTAATGATCTTTATCTCATCTTCTCAAGTGGAATTTCTGAGCCTCCTTGCCACTTTTCTGGTTCTGTATACACGGTTTACATAATGGAGACAGCTCCAAGACCAAGCAGGTGCAAGGAGTCCTCCTAGGACTGATTTAAGGGGGATAAGCAACAGGAAGACCAACCAAATCTACAAGATACCAGCAAGTATCTAACTGAAAATTTAGTACCCCTAAAACCACAGAGACCCACCTCCGGAAGGATGCAAATAGTACTGCTATATGACAGACGATTGACAATTTCATACCGCAAACAGAATGCAGTTAGGTAAATGCTCCAGGATGGCTAAAACTTTCACCGAGTGATTTATCTAATTAATTCCTCTGCAAATAAAATTGGTGACATTAGTATCAAGACCAGTTGCCAGTTAAATGACGAGTAACCAAGATAACGAAAACTACCTTTTTCTCTTTTCCATGGAGACTTCAGTGAGAGCAGAAAGGATTCTTGATATCTCCACAGTGTTGTCTGTGCTCTTTTCCATTATTACTCTTGCAGTATCTAACATTTTCCCAGCAAGATCCACATCAGAAACATCTCCAGCGCCTGCCATCTCATTGTATCCCTTCCTATCCTCCTGATCTTCGCCATTTGAGTTTTCCCCTGCTCAACGAGTATATCAGTATGAAGTTAAACCATGGCAGGAAGAAAAGCACATTGAACTAGAAGATCAATTATACTAGTGGTGGACTGTTTGTGAAACAATAAACAGCAATAGAAAACAATGAGATGCATGCATATGCTTAAATCATCCAACTTAACCAGTATAACATACCATTGAGCAATACAGTGGTCCATCTAAATAAGTAAATATACATTAGCTAAAATTCTGATAGAAATGTGAGACAAGAAATACCCACATTACATTACTGCATAACTCATGTACCATATATAATTGCAAAAAGGTGAAACTTCTATGTTGTATAAGTTAGCACACGCAAGTACATTGGTTAGACAGCTAAATACAAGGCAATGAATGAAGCCAGTGATTCAAGTATCCATATCTGTTTAATCTGGCATTTCCATTTGGCCATTCCAAGTGTGTCGAGAGGCACAAAAATAAAATAAAAATAGCTGGCACATGGCACCATACACAACTCCAAAATATGGACAACCCATAAACAAGCTCTTTTAGCATTAAAAGTATTATCGCTTTCTGTAAGATCATCAACTATTTATAGCATAACCTTGACTTGCACCATATGTAACAACAATGAGCAAAACAATTTGACAAAATGGCCTCCTACCAAACAATGACAATTCAAGAGATGAGTCCAAACGGTAAACAAGTCCAGGTTCCATACGAGACCATCTAGTTTGCAAACACATGGGTACATTATCGTTATGTAAATTTAGCAGGAAAGAAAAGCTTGTGATCAGGAGATTGTAATTAACTATACAGATACAAAGTGTAATATATCTTATATATGACTGTCTAGGGGGTAAAGGCATAAAGATATACGTTCTTCACTCTGAGCTTTGCTGATTGTACCCTTCTCGGGAAGGTTTCCCAGAGGATTAGTTGCCTTCTGAGCTTTCCATAGGAAGGCACGTCCATATTTGTAATACACGCTAGCACATTCCGGAGCAAGTTCACCATAATGTGCAACCCTAGGTGACAACAAAGGAGTAGATTTGTCATTGTTGAGGTTATAAGATACTTCCATAGAACAGAATGTAATCTGAGATAGAGTGGTATAATCAGAACTAAACACCCCGATTGCTCCACTGAATATTTAGATGACAGAATGTGCTAACTAGTACTCCCTCCGTTCACGAATATAAGATGTTTTAGATATTTCAATATGGACTACATACGGACTGAAATGAGTGAAAAAACACACTAAAATGTGTTTATCTACATTTGATTCAGAAAAAAGTTAGAACATCTTATATTTGTGAAGGGAGGGAGTAATTATTTTCACTGTTTGCTGCCTTTTATAGCGATTGCATTTTGAATACAATTTGTAAGAAAGCATATAGATAAACCTCACTGCTATGAAACATTTGCAACCTTTGTCGAAAAAAAATGAAACATTTGCAACTAGTCAGTACTCCAGAGGCAGACAGATTTACCGAATAGGATAACTCTTATCTAAGCAATTGCATTTTGAATTGATGCTCTTTCGCAGTTCAGAAATCATAACAAATGATGGCCAGATCCAAATTTCCAGATATTGCTATCAAATAAAAACTAGGCACTCACTAGTCCCTAACACCCCAACAAACTCCATCAAGGTAGCTGTTGACACAGGAAGCCTAAACGACCGTTTGGTAACCACCTTTCCATGCGTATAACATCCGAAACCTATCAAGATCATCTCTCAAACTACAAAACATAAGGACACATGTAAACAATAACAAATCCATAACAGGACTGAACTAATTGGATGCTTTTCCCTACAATCCTTCGCATGCCTTCGGCGTGATTGGGAGCAGAATTCTAACCTGATCGCCAGGACGCGGCTGAGGCAATCAACAGCGGCAACAAAGTCCCCCTCCTTGATGGCCCTGGACCCACTGTAAAACAGCGACTCTGCCTGCCTTAGTGCTTCCCACTCCCACTCCTCATCATCTGACTCACCATTGAAGTCCGGAGAGCCCAGGCCATCGTGATCAACTTGAGGTACCCGGAGTGTAGAGTAGGAGCTGACAACTGGAACCAAAGGGTAGTCCTTGCACATCTTCCTCCCCCGCTTGGACTGGAGCTCGATTGAAAAGAAGCCATCATCCGTGCTCACCAAAATGGTATTCACTCCCTCGACAAAGCCCATCAGAAACACTGTTATTCTTGAGGACGACGACCTAGCAGCAAATGGAAGCGAATCGCCGAGGTACATGAACGGGCACTCCACCCATTCTGCATCACCTCCTTCACTGACCTTCCTTGACCAGAGGTAGAGATGATTCCACCCATCGTCATCAGCTTTAGCAATTCCCAGCCCACCATCCTCCGCCTGAACCAGCATAACTCTCTGCGAGAATGCAGCATCAATGTCCGGTTCCGGTGGGTCGATCACATTGAGGACATGCTCAGCCAAGTTGTACTCGAGGATGTGCCCATCAAGGAACAGGAAGTAGAGCAGAGAATTCCCCACGAGCAGGCCAGGATTCTCACAGAGCAAGGAAAAGCCATCGCACCAGGGCCAGGCCAAGGCCACCTCACCCCAGGCGCCGGTCTCCGACGAGTATTGGCACGCCGACGTGACCCACTCTGTTTCCTCGTCGAAGGGGCTGGTGAACACCAAGACAATGCGGAAGGGCCCCCCGTGGCAGTTGAGATGGTCGCACCCCTCCGCCGCACAGAGCACGGTGGCGTTGGAGTGCCCGATGTTGAGTTCCGTGGGTACCGGCACGCTCCACCGGTTGCCTGTGAACGGCTCCCAGACGAGGAGCTCCCGGTCGGTAGTCTCGGAGACGAATACGGCGCGGCCGTGCCGGTAACCGAGGACGTGCCAGGCGGGGGGGTCGGGGACGGGGAAGGAGTAGGGGGAGGTGGGCACGTAGACGGGGAGATACTCATCACCTTCCGAGTGCTGGAGGAACCCTAGCATCTTGGGTGCCCGGCGGTGCGCGTGGAGGTGGCGGAGGAAGCTGGGGGCGGAGATGATGTCGCGCCAGTGCTTGCAGACGAGGCAGGCGCGGAGGAGGCATGAGGGTTCGCTGGGAGGGAGGCGAGAGAAGATTTCCTCGAGGAGGTGGTCTGGAAGCGCCGGCGGCGAGCGGCGGTGGCGTGGCAGCGCCATGTTTCCAGACGAGCCGGGTGCCTGGGTGGGGAAGAGACCGAACTGGTGACTTGGTTCGGCTCAACCAGCTAATCTGGTTAAGCCATTTCCTCTTTTTTAATCTGAGAACGGTTAAGCCATTTCCTAATTCTACGAGATTTTTTTTTTGAGGGACTAATTCTACGAGTATTATTGTAGAAGTACTCGTTTCCTTTCATAATTCTAGAACGGTCTATGTCCATAACTGTTGAGCCCAATATTTTTCTGTTTCAAGGAATGCATATTTGGACAATCTCGTTCAAATTACCAAATCAAGGATGAATAATTGATAGGTACATCCTCGAGTACAATTGCATAGGAAAAGTCAGCGCATCAGGCAAGACAGCACAACCGCAAGGAAGTTCCTTGCTCCGTCTCTAGGGTGACAGAGCAAGGAACAGTTAAGTTCGTCCGTAGGGTGACCTTTTCGTAACTTGCGTTGGGCGATCTGGATCTCGCCTTGGCCCTTGTCATCATCCATCGTCGCTGCTGTTTCCCACCTGCCGAAGATTTCCTCGAGGAGGTGGTTTGGAAGCGCCGGCGGCGAGCGGCGGTGGCGTGGCAGCGCCATGTTTCCAGACGGGCCGGGTGCCTGCGTGGGGAAGAGACCGAACTGGTGACTTGGTTCGGCTCAACCAATTAATCTGGTTAAGCCATTAAAAAAAGAGCAGCCATTTCCTTTTTTTTCTGAGAATGGTTAAGCCATTTCCTAATTCTACGATTTTTTAATTTTTGAGTGACTAATTCTACGAGTATTATTGTAGAAGTATTTATTTCCTTTCATAATTCTACAACGGTCTATGTCCATACAGGGGCGGAGCTGGAGCAAATGTTACCCGATGCACCACTTTAACAAGGAGTAAAATTTTCAGGCAGCGATGTATTGAATAAGTGTTTGTTTCACAGATTCTAGCACATTTTGTCGGATGTAATAGAAGGCAGTGAGTAAAAACAGAATGTAGCCATCAAAATGTTTACTATAATGCTAAAAAAAGGGGGCAAAATTACTTGAAAAGGTTGTCTTGCATTTTGAAATTCCAGAATACATCATCCGACAGCAGGGCACATAATGTACAAGATAAAAATGGAATTAAACTTTCTAGTAAAACATAATAAAATGTCCATGAAAGTATTTAAATGGCTAAAAAATTGGAAATTACCTTTAGTACGTTTGATCAATTTTCTCTTGCCCGGATGATATTGAATCTCCTCTTCCCTATTTATGTGTTCCGGAACATCCTGTGATGATGCTTTTCTTTTGAGAATAAATGAAATATAACCTAATTAGAAGTTATAGTATTTGTATCTGACAATGAATGAAATATAACCTAATTAGAATTTAGAAGTTATAACCCTAGAAAAGGTCTCATGCTTTGCCAAAACATAGTGGTTTATTCTATTTGTTACTAGTTTATACATAATTGACTAATCATTGCAGTTTGTAAACAAAATTAGGAACGGTAAGACAAAGGCGTTACCATTGTGGCCTTTGATACGCATGGAAACGAGGACTCAAGATTGGAAAGGTTGCCAAATTACGGAGCGCTGGACCGGCCGACGGCGTGCGGCGTCGCTCGCGTGCATCGCGTCATCACCAAAGGACTCGGGGTTCGTGGCCTGCGGCGTCCGGCGGCCGGTGCCCTGCCGCCGCCGCCGCCGCCGCCGCCGCCTGTGTACGCGAGGGCGAGGCGTATGGAGGGGCCGGATCTGTACGCGTCTAGTCTACACAGACCTGATCGATGGATGGATTTTTTTAGTTTTTTAAGTGGAGGAAGTTGGATCGATTAGGCTACGGGAGGGGAGGTGCGTATGCTCGCGTTTTCCGCACTGGCCCAACACGGTAACGCAGCAGGCCGGAGGAGTGGCCGAATAGGGCCGACCCTGATGCACTGCTCTTGGCCCAACCTGATGCACTGGGCCTTTTTAGTTGATAAATACTACTAGCAAATATTTGGACCCGTATTCCTGTGCATACGGGACGGCCCAATGGGCTCCGCCCCTGTGTCCATAACTGTTGAGCCAACATTTTCCTGTTCCGTGAAATGCATATTTGCACAATCTCATTCAAATTAAACCAGATCAAGGATGAATAATTGATGGGTACAACCCCGAGTACAACTACAAAGGAAAAGTCAACACACCAGGTCAGACGGCACAGCCGCAGGGAAGTTCCTTGCTCCGTCCCTAGGGTGACAGAGCAAGGAACAGTTGAGTTCATCCCTAGGGTGACGGTTTCGTAACTTGAGTTGGGCGATCTGGATCTCGCCTTGGCCCTTGTTGTCATCCATCATCGCCGGTGTTTCCACCCGCCGACGTCCAGTTCTGAGACGCCTGGCACAGTTGTGTCGCCAATATCAGAAAACACTTGTTACTTGTGCAATTCCAGACCTGAGTCAGGAAACAGTTATTTGCGGAATGCACGAAAGTCAAACTCGTGTGAAGAGAGATGAATCTTGAGCATATTCAGGTGAGACTTGTGAACTGTATAGCATAGAGCAAATGATGGATGTGATGTGATAGCATAGAGCAAACGATGAATAATAGTATATAATTTTAACGTTTCATGTGTACGTGTTTTCTCTGATTTTTCTCTATCATGTCAAATTGTATTATGTGTACATGTTTTCTCTGATTTTTCTCTATCATGTCAAATTGTATTTAAGGTAGTTCTTCTTAGATAACTGACTACAAAATTATTTATTTTAGTTGGTTCTTATTGGTATTCGTTTTTAGAGTCAGTAAAGCAACCGGCTCTTCACCCAATGCTGAAGGCACCAGCTCTCTAAAGAAATACTGTGGACACCAGCCAACACCATCTTCCCTAAGCAGACAACAAAAATACTAGCCAAATATGGGATTTCTTTCCGAGCAAACTATGAGAGGGTTTCCGTTATACTGTCAATAGACTGAGATGTGAATATTTTGCAAGCTAAATACAGTGACACTATTATTACGAGCTGACCGTAGACTTCCACATATTAGTAGGCATAGCTTTCAAAATGATGGCAATATGTAAACTTGTGTCTCTTATATTTTGGTAAGCAGGAGTAGCGGAAAGACAATCCATTGCATATTAAAACTACCTTGCTGATGACATCTACCCGTCATGGTTCATATTTGTGAAGACAAATTAGACCCTGGAGGCAAGAAGAAATCTCACTTTATGGTGGCTCACGAATCCGCGAGAAACAATATCGAGAGAGCTTTTCGTTGTGTTGTTGGCTTGCTTTGGCATTATCCATGGACAACACTGTGGTGATCATGACTTATGTGATCTTGCAAAACATGGTTATATAGAACTAAAGAGGTCTCTCTCAATCGATGAATTTGGATTTTGAGGCCTTTGAAGAACTTGTCACTCCTCAATGCAATAACAATACAATCGATAGGTTCTTTTGAAGTGCATTAGCAGCTCTAAGATTGGCAAGCTCATGTGCAACTATAGGACTACCTGAGCGAGCATCAATGGCAACCTTCTGGGGAATAACTCTTTAATCCTCTACCACATTTGTTGTTTTTGTTAGGCTACTTGTTTCATTTGGTCTATCAGTTGTGTTTGTACGTATTTTCTAAAAAAACATTTAAATAAAAGTATTAAATAGTATTAAATGTTTTCATCGTTTACGGCAACGTTTGAACTTGTATAATGTCGAAAGATAGTTTAAATGGGGTTTAAGTTTGCAAAAGGAAGTGGGAATCCACAACAGTTAATGAAGAAAAGTAGTTACATTTTGGGGATTAGTTAGAATGCAAGCTTATTCTTTTTCGACAAAAAAATATATAATATCACGAAGATCCAACCTCTGCAACAACGAAATGTCCTACCAACATTACGGATGCACAGAGCCCTACAACAACCTACAACAAAAAAGAAGAAGAAGAAAAATAAAACTAAAGATCCCACTACAGTGATCTAAACCATGTAGCTGCAACACAAACCACTGCGAAGAAAGCAGCCGGAGTTGAAATTCTTCAAAAGTGATACACTCATTTAAGCGATATTGTAAATTTCAGACGGAGGGAGTAGGAAATCAATTTTTGGGAGTTAAGCCTTAAGGAAAATTTTAAACTTCAAAAACTCGCACCAATCATTCCATATACAGAGAGACTATAAGCGGGATGAGACCATCGAAATCCTCTCCATTCGTTTTCGTTTTGTTCTCCGAATTAATCCGAAGCATTCTGTTCGCATGATAGTTCTGGCTTTGCATCCTCATCGTAAATTCGTAATCATGTTATGGAGGAGAGGCGCTGAATGAGCAGGTCCAACACACCGTCCCTGTCCAGCATGTTGACCCTGACGCACCTGGCGTCTCCCCCGAACTGCTCCCTGCCCCGCGCCACGATGCTGTGGCCGCGCAGGAACTCGGCGCAGTCCTCCACGCCATCCTTCTCGCAGCGCAGCCACGCGAATGCTGCATCCGATTGCGAGCCCGGTGAGAAGAACTCGGAGCAAATTTGAGTCATGGCGGAATTCGTGTTCATGGATTAAGAATGTTACATGTACAGTACCGGGGTAACCTGCCACGGTTTGCTTGGTGAAGTTGCAGTAGCCGGTGGTCTCCTCCGGGAGGCTGAAGGCGCCGGTGGCCGCCACGGCGGCGCGCAGGGCCCGCCAGCGCTCCCCCATGCGTCGCCGCGCGAAGTCGAAGAGGCGGAGCCGCGTGTCGTCCTCGCCGGGGCCGTAGGCGTCGGAGACAACGGCGAGGATCTTGGCGGCGCGGAGCTGCGAGTCCTTGGACGCGCCGATGGTGCTCTGGTCCACGAAGTAGACCATCTTCTTGGCCACGTCGCGGTCCTTGACGAGCGCCCACCCCCGAGCCTGGCGCCGGCGTGGCCGGTGACCTTGGACATGGTGAAGAGCATGACGTCGTGGGCGGCGGCGCCGGTGATGGGCGTGTACTGGGGCCAGTAGTAGACCAGGTCGTGGATCGCCTTGCCGTACTCGGAGCTCAGGACGGCATCGCGGATGGCGCCGTCGGGGTTGTTGGGCGAACAGACCGGCTCGATGTGGCCGTGTCAGGCCTGCTCCTCTCGACAACACTAGAAATGCCACAGTACCGATACAGTTTGCCCAGACGAACGACAGCCGTTGATCTACCATCCAAGGGAGGCAGGGAACTCGTACCGCTTCGCAGCCCAGATCATCATCACAGCCGTTGATCTGAGAATGGACGGCTGTTACCGTGTCACTTACTTTTTGAAAGTTACCGCGCGTTTGTCGTTTTACTGTACCTGTCGATGTCTTCTCTTTTACCTCGCTAAACTCCTTTTTAAGCTCGCCTCCGGCTTGTGGAGAGGGCATCTGGATTGTAACTGGGCTTGGCCCTTAAGCCGCCGTGTTCCGGCTGGCCAGAAACCCTAGCTACTCTTGCTCGAGTGAATGAAATTGCTCCCCAAAATTGCCCCAAAATTCAAGTGATTTTCTTCTGTTGCGTGAGAATTCAGAGTCAGTTCTAGTTAGATCCTGACAGGCCGTCGCCGTCGAAGGCTTTGGCGTCGCCGGCCCACTGGTACAACCCCGAGAGCAGGAGGTCCGTCTGCGGCGGGTACGACTAGCACGCCACGTCGCACGTCCAAGATCATAACCATGTCAAACACCCCACACCACACGAATGTAATTGAATTTGCACTTGGATCGTTTGATCTTGATTACCGAGTAGTAGGGCGCCCGCGAGACAACGCCGACGGGCCGTTCGGCGCCGGGGGGAGACAGGGCGTACATGGCCGCCTGGAAGAGCTGGGTGGCGCAACAAGCAAGAGAGAAAGGCATTTGCTATAAGTGCAGAGAACCTTGGTTCCCTGGTCACAAGCAGGTTTGCAAGATGTCCCAAAAATCTCAGATTCAGGCCCTGCAAGAACAAGCTGGCAATCCTGATATCATATACATTGTTGATGTAGAAGAGGTACAATCTGATGTGGAAGAGGAGCCTCCTGACAACACTGAACTCAAAATCTCCATGCATGCAGCCACTGGCATACCTGAAGAAAAGAAGAAACATACTTTCACACTGCAAGTCAAAATTGGAAACATTGTAGGACTGGCACTAGTTGATAGTGGAAGTACTACTACTTTCATTTCCCCTGCCCTTGCTGCACAATCAGGGTGTCCTGCTACTCCAGTGAAACAAGTTCAAGTGACTGTGGCAAATGGGGGAAAATTATACAGTGATTTCTCACTCCACAACACTTCCTACAACATCCAAGGAGTTGAACTGGTGTCTGGTTTCATATTCTTGCAGCTCACTGGATATGACATAATTCTTGGAGCAGACTGGATGTACAGACACTGTCCTGTTACCTTTGATTTACCAAACATGTCCTTGGGAATTAAACTAGTCAATGGTGAATCAATAACTTTCTTGGATGAGAGTCTACCCAACAGCCCTTGCACTCTCTTGCAAGATATGGAGAAAATACTGGATAATATGCTCTCTGGAGCACTAATGTGGATGCAACCTGTGCAAGTGGACACACTTCTGGAGACTGTGCAAAAACCTGAAATTACCAAAGTTCTTGAAAACTACAAGGATGTTTTTGAAGAACCTACTGGCCTGCCTCCAAAAAGGGATTGTGACCAGGCAATCAATTTAGAGCCTGGAGCTCATGTTATTAATCAAAGGGGATATAGATTGCCACACCATCAGAAAAATGCTTTAGAAGAAATTATCATAGATCTCCTAAAGAAAGGGATTATAATATTAAGCCATAGTCCTTATTCCTCTCCTGCAATTCTGGTCAAGAAAAAGGACATGACTTGGAGGTTGTGCATTGATTATAGAAAACTCAATGCTCACACAATCAAAAACAAATACCCCATACCAATGATAGAAGATCTCCTAGATGAATTAAATGGAGCAAAGATATTTACCAAGCTGGATCTGAGAAGTGGCTATCATCAAATCAAAATGAAAGAGGAAGACATTGGAAAAACTGCATTTAGCACACACATTGGACTATTTGAATTTCTGGTCATGCCCTTTGGAGTAACAAATGGACCTCCTTCATTTACAGAACTCATGCAGACTGTTTTGGGCCCATTGTTGAGAGAGTGTGTGCTAGTTTTCTTTGATGATATTCTGATTTTCAGTAAATCATACAAGAAACACTTAGAACATGTAGCTTTAGTGCTGGAAGCACTCAGAAAACATCAGCTGTATGCCAAGCTTTCTAAGTGCACATTTGCACAATCTAAGGTGGAGTATCTTGGGTATGTAATCTCTGACAAGGGAGTTTCAACAGATCCTGCTAAAGTGGAAGCTATTGTGAGCTGGCCCACACCTCAGAATGTGACACACTTGAGAAGCTTCTTGGGACTAGCAGGATATTACAGGAGATTTGTGCAAAACTATGGTCTGATCTGCAAACCCTTGTTTGATGCACTGAAAAAGGATGCATTTCAGTGGACAGAAAAACAAGTTGCTGCCTTCCAGTTATTGAAAAACAAAATGACCACTACACCAGTTCTTGCCTTACCAGATTTTTCCTTGCCCTTTGTGCTTGAAGCTGATGCATCTGGCTATGGCATTGGGCCTGTACTCATGCAAAAAGGACAGCCTATTGCATTTTTGAGCAAAGCCCTAGGCCCTAAAGCTGCTGGTTGGTCCACATATGACAAAGAAGCACTTGCAATCACTGAAGCAATTAAGAAGTGGAAACATTATTTTGCTTCATCTTCCCTCATAATCATAACTGATCAACAGAGTTTGAAGTACATCCAAGAGCAAAAAGTAACTAAAGGAGTACAACACAAACTTCTCATCAAGTTAATGGGATACAAATTTACAGTGGAGTATAAGAAAGGGAAGGAAAATAGAGTAGCAGATGCTCTTTCTAGAGTTAAACATGCCCTCCTTGCTCTTGGTTCCAGTGCTGCAATTCCCACTTGGATTACTGAAGTGGTCAACAGCTACAAGGATGATGCTAAGTGTTCTGAGCTAATTACTAAACTAGCAATTGATCCCATTGGTCAGCCCCCTTACACACTTACCAGTGGAGTACTCAGATTCAAGGGCAAGATTGTTATTGGCAACAACAATGAATTAAGGAATTCACTGCTCACTTCTTTCCACAAATCTGAACTTGGTGGTCACTCTGGAGAGAGAGCCACTTATCACAGACTGAAGATTCTTTTCACTTCGTCTGGAATGAGAAAAGCTGTACAAACATTTGTACAACAGTGTCCTGTCTGTCAACTGAACAAAGCACAACATGTTCCCCATCCTGGTTTGCTACAACCACTTCCAGTACCTGACTTTGCTTGGACCCACATCAGCATGGATTTTGTGGAAGGATTACCCAAATCTGAGCACAAAAACTTGATTCTAGTGGTGGTGGACAGGTTTACTAAGTATGCTCACTTTGTAGCTATGAAACACCCCATAACAGTCAGAACAGTGGCTCAAGCTTTTACTGACAACATCTTCAAGTTACATGGATTGCCCACTGTCATAGTGACTGACAGAGACAGGATTTTTACTAGCAACCTTTGGCAGAGCCAGTTCAACAAGATGGGGATTAAACTGCACATGAGCACATCATACCATCCTCAATCTGATGGTCAGACAGAAAGAGTAAATCAGTGTTTGGAAAACTATTTAAGGTGTATGGCTTTTGCTCATCCCAGGAAGTGGCACACTTGGCTTTCCATGGCTGAATGGTGGTACAACACCTCCTTCCAAACTTCCTTGCAAATGACACCATTTCAGGCTTTGTATGCTAGACCTCCTCCCATGATTGCTGAACTTGTACTCCCACCAGTAGAAGGAGATGATCACCAAGCTCAAGTGGAAAGAGACACAATAGCACAACAGATCAAAGACAACTTGCTCAGGGCCCAAGAAAGAATGAAATTCTTTGCTGACAGGAAGAGATCAGAAAGACAACTAGCAGTGGGTGACATGGTCTATGTTAAACTACAACCATACAGACACACCAGTTTAAGTATCCACAGGCACCTGAAACTCCATTCCAAGTATTATGGTCCCTTCAGAGTAATGGAGAAAATTGGAACTATGGCTTACAGGTTACTACTACCTGAGGGCTGTCAACTACATCCCACCTTCCATGTCAGTCAGCTCAAGAAGCACCTCGGTCCAGAAGCAGTACCAAACCCAAAACTACCACTGTTAGATGAACAAGGAAACATCCTGATACAACCTGAAGCTATACTTGAAAGGAAGCTGATCCCTCGAGTTCAAGGTGATATCAGCATTCCCGTGGTTCAATGGCGTGTCAAGTGGCTCAACCTGCCCGTGGAGAACACTACTTGGGAGGGTTCCGCTTACATTCAAATTTTTTTTCCTGATTTCCATCCTTGAGGGCAAGTCTGTTCTTTGTCGGGGGGAATTGTCAGGCTTGCTCCTGTCGACAACACTAGAAATGCCACAGTACCGATTCAATTTGCCCAGACGAATGACAGCCGTTGATCTACCATCCAAGGGAAGCAGGTAACTCGTACCGCTTCGCAGCCCAGATCATCATCACAGCCGTTGATCTGAGAATGGACGGCTGTTACCGTGTCACTTACTTTTTGAAAGTTACCGCGCGTTTGTCGTTTTACTGTACATGTCGCTGTCTTATCTTTTACCTCGCTAAACTCCTTTTTAAGCTCGCCTCCGGCTTGTGGAGAGGGCATCTGGATTGTAACTGGGCTTGGCCCTTAAGCCGCCGTGTTCCGGCTGGCCAGAAACCCTAGCTACTCTTGCTCGAGTGAATGAAATTGCTCCCTAAAATTGCCCCAAAATTCGAGTGATTTTCTTCTGTTGCGTGAGAATTCAGAGTCAGTTCTAGTTAGATCCTGACAGGCCGTCACCGTCGAAGGCTTTGGCGTCGTCGGCCCACTGGTACAACCCCGAGAGCAGGAGGTCCGTCTGCGGCGGGTACGACTAGCACGCCACGACGCACGTCAAGATCATAACCATGTCAAACACCCCACACCACGAATGTAATTGAATTTGCACTTGGATCGTTTGATCTTGATTACCGAGTAGTAGGGCGCCGGCGAGACGACGCCGACGGGCCGTTCGGCGCCGGGGGGAGACAGGGCGTACATGGCCGCCTGGAAGAGCTGGGTGGCGCCGGTGCCGACCACGAGGTGGTAGCCGTCGTCGACCGCGGTGTTGCCGACGAGGCGGTGGACGAGGCGCACCTCGCGCTCGAACTCCGGGTCGAGGTACCAGCAGAGGCTCTGGGCATTGGAGAAGTAGCTCATCCCCGACCACCCCGGGATCACCACCGCCGACCTCTCCCCGACCTCCCTCCAGAACGCCTCGTACATGGTCGGGTCGCCGCTGCATGCAGGCAGAACCGAAACCGGCAGTGAGGCGAAGCACGTTGTCAGATCGATTGAAAACACCTTACCGTAAGCGCGCACAAAATAGGGAAGCGCGAACACGCACAGCTCGAGGTTGATGACGGCGTCCGGCGCGATGGCCGGGGGAGCGCCGCCGTCCATTCCGGCCCTGGCAGCAGACACCTTGCTTCTCACGCCACGCGTGACCCCTACCTTGGGCCGGTGGTTTTATGTCCGGCGGGGGCGGGGGCAGCGCATGCGACAGCCGGCACGAACAGGCATGTCATGCGTGCGAGCAGAGCACGCACACGCGCGGACGGCGGGATGAGAAGAGGTGTTTTCTGCTGGTGGGTGATCCTCGGTGGGTGGCCGCCGCAACAGCAGGCTTTGGAGCGATGCCGCCAGCAGCTCACGCAGACCAGCGGCCGGTTGCGAGGCGCCAAGCCATGTGAGTGAGTGACTAGCACAGTGGCCTCGTTGCCTGCGAACTGCAACCGTATAGGTGTGGTCCTGGTGAGCCGAGAGCTACGCACTTCGGAGATAAGGCCTCGTACAATGGGAGATATTTAGGGAGGTGCTTAAAAAAATAAACCGGATTTTTCTGAAACACCAGTGCCTATTTCAATAGAAGAGACGCTTAATTAAGCGTCTACCCTGTACAAATAAGCACCGGTGCTTAAGGAAATCCTGGTTTATTTCTTTAAGCACCTCTCCTAAGCACCTTCCATTGTACAAGGCCTAAGGAGGTGAAAGTGCACGGGCAGCACGGCTCATTGCCAGCGATCTAACTGTAACGCTCGGATAATCATGCTACAGTAATCCCACGCTAATGGTGCCACATCACCACGGTTACTTTGCTAGCCTACCGTTAGGTCAGACCGTTTAAAAATTCAAATTCAAATTAATGTCAACGATAAAAGTTTTTTAAAATTTAAAACAAAATGTTCAGAAGGTGCCATATTTTGGATAGGTAAATATGATGTAATAAACACATTTTTATAAAATGCCTAGATAATTTAAATAAAATAAAACAGAAAAGAGAAATAAATAAAAGAAATGCAAAACAGAAAATAGAAGAAAAGAAAAGAGAAGCCCCCCACTGGGCCAACTGTGGCCCAGCTGGCCAGCTCAACTGGGCAAAGGCCCAGCCGGCCGGCCCACCCCCACTCTCCCCTTATCTACCCCCCAGCAAACCCTAGCCACCTACCGCACCCCACTCCCCCTCGATCCCCCTCTCGCTCTCTCCTCCCCCACTCCCCCGATCCAATCGGGGTGACGCCGCCCCGACGACCCCGTCGCCCCGCTCGCCCCCGACGCCCCACGCCCCCCGTCGGCCTCGTCCCGACCCCGCCACCTCTCCCCAGCGACCGCGCCGCCCCACTCCTTGACGCCGGCGCCTCGCCTCGTCACTGACCCCGAAGCCGACGGATCGAGCCGTGCCACGCGCCTGGACGTCGTCGCCGGAGCGCTCCCTCGCCGGCCTGCTTCACCACCGACGCCGTCGTCCCCTTCTCTCCCTCGCGCCCAACTGCCTTGTCCCCACGACCGCCGGTGAGGCCCCGGCCTCTCCTCCTCTCTCCTCCCTGCCCGCGTCAGCTCCTCGCGCCGTCGTGCACGCGCGCGCCGGCGCGGCCACAACCACGCTTGTCGCCGCACCGTCCCGCTGCTCCCTCGTCCCGTCCGCGCTCACCGCGCGGTGCCGTCGCTGCGGGCGGCGCACCCCCTCCCCCGGCTCCCCCTGCGACCACGCGCGCCCGCCGTGGCCGCGCTCGGCCACTTCCTCCGCCTCGCACGGCGCTCGCCGCTCGCCCCGCCTCCGCCCGCCGTGGCCCTCGTGCCCCGCTGCGGCAGCCCCCCGCCATGGCCACGGCCCCGCCCTCCCCCGGGCAGGCTATGGGCGCCCGTCGCCCACGCCCACGCTCGTGCGCCCGCGCCCGCGCCGCACGCGCGCGCCGCGCCGCGCCCGCGCCCGCCTGTGGCCCCTGGGCCACTGCCAGGTGGGGCCTCGCGCCCCTGAGCCACTGCCCCTGGGCCCGAACCCCCTATGGGCCACAGACAGGTGGGCCCCCGCGCCCAGAACGTAAAAAAATGATTTAAAAAAATTAAATTAATAAAAATAAATAAATAAATAATAAAGATAATTAATTAGCTTAATTAATCCTGTTAATATTAACTAATTAAGATTAATTAACTTAATAACTAATTAACCTAATTAACTATTGTTAATTAGCTAACAGCCCCTGACAGGTGGGACCCACCTGTCAGGTTGACCAGGTCAACGGTCAACGTTGATTGCTGACGTCATGTTGACGTCATGCTGATGCATTAATTTATTAAATTCTAAAAATGATTTAAATCTTTAAAATTTAATATAAAATAAACCGTAGCTCGGATGGAAAAACTTTGTACATGAAAGTTGCTCAGAACGACGAGACGAATCTGAATACGTAGTCCGTTTGTCAGCCACACGTTCCTAGCATAGCGAACATGGAACTTTCCCCCTCCGGTCCGTCTGTCCGAAAACGCGAAACATTGGGAATACTTTCCCGGATGTTCCCCCCTTCGCCGGTACCTCCTACTGCCGCGTTAGGGCACACCTAGCACCGCTCATTGTCATGTCACGCATCGTCATGCTTATGTTTGCATTATATTTACTGTTTCTTCCCCCCTCTTCTCTCCGGTAGACTACGAGACCGACGCTGCTGCTGCCCAGTTCGACTACGGAGTTGACGACCCCTCCTACTTGCCAGAGCAACCAGGCAAGTCCCCCCCTTGATCACCAGATATCGCCTATTCTTCTCTATACTGCTTGCATTAGAGTAGTGTAACATGTTACTGCTTTCCGTTTATCCTATCCTGATGGATAGCCTGTCCTTGCTTCTACTGTTGTTACCTTTACCTGCAATCCTACATGCTTAGTATAGGATGCTAGTTTTTCACCAGTGGCCCTACATTCTTGTCCGTCTGCTGTGCTATACTATCGGGCCGTGATCACTTGGGCGGTGATCACGGGTATATACTTATATACTATATACATGACACATGTGGTGACTAAAGTCGGGTCGGCTCGTAGGAGTACCCGCAAGTGGATCTTTGTGGCGGAGCGACAGGGCAGGTTGAGACCACCGAGGCGAGAGGTGGGCCTGGCCCTGGACGGCGTCCGCGGTTACTTCAACATAACACGCTTAACGAGTTCTTGGTATTTGATCTGAGTCTGGCCATTTGGTATATACGCACTAACCAGCTACGCGGGAACAGTTATGGGCACTCGGCATCGTGGTATCAGCCAAAGCCTTTGTGACGTCAGCGACTGAGTGGCGCGCGCCGGATTGGACTGGAACGCCACTAGGCTAGGTCTGCTTCCGGCCGCCGTTCGCAACGTGCAGGTGTGCAATGGGCGATGGGCCCAGACCCCTGCGCCATAGGATTTAGACCGGCGTGCTGACCTCTCTGTTGTGCCTAGGTGGGGCTGCGACGTGTTGATCTTCCGAGGCCGGGCATGACCCAGAAAAGTGTGTCTGGCCAAATGGGATCGAGCGTGTTGGGTTATGTGGTGCACCCCTGCAGGGAAGTTTATCTATTCGAATAGCCGTGTCCCTCGGTAAAAGGACGACCCGGAGTTGTACCTTGACCTTATGACAACTAGAACCGGATACTGAATAAAATACACCCTTCCAAGTGCCAGATACAACCCGGTGATCGCTCTCTAACAGGGCGACGAGGAGGGGATCGCCGGGTAGGATTATGCTATGCGATGCTACTTGGAGGACTTCAATCTACTCTCTTCTACATGCTGCAAGATGGAGATGCCAGAAGCGTAGTCTTCGACAGGACTAGCTATCCCCCTCTTATTCTGGCATTCTGCAGTTCAGTCCACTGATATGCCCCTTTACACATATACCCATGCATATGTAGTGTAGCTCCTTGCTTGCGAGTACTTTGGATGAGTACTCACGGTTGCTTCTCTCCCTCTTTTCCCCCTTTCCTTTCTACCTGGTTGTCGCAACCAGATGCTGGAGTCCAGGAGCCAGACGCCACCGTCGACGACGACACCTACGACACTGGAGGTGCCTACTACTACGTGCAGCCCGCTGACGACGACCAGGAGTAGTTAGGAGGATCCCAGGCAGGAGGCCTGCGCCTCGTTCGATCTGTATCCCAGTTTGTGCTAGCCTTCTTAAGGCAAACTTGTTTAACTTATGTCTGTACTCAGATATTGTTGCTTCCGCTGACTCGTCTATGATCGAGCACTTGTATTCGAGCCCTCGAGGCCCCTGGCTTGTATTATGATGCTTGTATGACTTATTTATGTTTTAGAGTTGTGTTGTGATATCTTCCCGTGAGTCCCTGATCTTGATCGTACACATTTGCGTGCATGATTAGTGTACGGTCAAATCGGGGGCGTCACAAGTTGGTATCAGAGCCGACTGCCTGTAGGAATCCCCCTTTCCACACTCCTTGGCCGAAGTCGAGTCTAGACATTACAAAACTTTTACTAACATGGCTGTGTGTCTTACGGGCCCACGTCGCCATTGGGTGGTACTAGGATCTTTTACTCCTCGACCTTTACTCTGGGACTCTGAACTCTCTTCTACTCGGGTTAAACGAATTTACTAACTCTAACACTAGGATCCCGTGACCGCATTCACCCCAAAGTTGGATAAGCCATAGTTGTTTCTTAGAATAGTATTTTGAACAATTCACACACTGTCATTTGACTCCTTTGAAACGTCTTTGCTTTCAGATGGAACCCACGAGGCAGGTCGTGCGCCACACGACGGCCATTGGTGCCTCGGGATCACCGGCTGTGCTAGCTGAGATGATGACCTATCTGGGTTATCGCTGGCACCCTGAGTACACCGTCTACGAGGAGTACCAGGACTTTAACCAGGAGCAGTACCGTGCCATCGTCCACCTCTACTCGCGGGAGTATGACTCCACTACTGTGCTGCACACCGCTCATGGTGTTGGAGTGACCATCGATATGGTTGTCCACGATGCTGCCTATGCTGCTCTGACACGTCTTCGTGGAGAGTATCGGGAGTTGGACACCTCCCCTTTCAGGCACATTGCTATCGCATCTGATGTTGGTGCGGAGGGATACTATACTGCTGCCTACTCCACTGTCACCCGAGAGCCCTTCTACCATCAGAACCTGGTTCTGCATGCTGATGGCTGGATCGAGCTAACCGAGCTCTTCGCCACGAGTTGTACACCACCCGTCAGCACCTTTACCGTGCTCTGACGCTGTTGCACCCCTTTGTCCGATCTAAGGAGCTGCCCCGTTCTGCGATCTACCCAGCCAGGACTGTGATGCCCCAGGGTGTCGGCTGGCCAGATGTGGGAGGCCACTCTCCCGCACTTGGACCTCTTCTGCCACCTGAGCGTCAGTTTCTGCACCAGAGTATTCGCGGACCCCAGGTTGGAGTTCCCGATGCGACACTACCAGCTTTCAGGCTACACCTACCTCCATAGTACCTCTTGGGACTGATGTAGGCTTGCTTGTTAGTGTTAGATGCATTCGCCGCGAGCCTGTGTGCCGCCTATGTTGTTTTAGTCTATGTACCGAACTCTGTGTACTGAACTCTATGTACTGAACTTTATGCATGACCCCTTTTGTAAGTTATGCCGACTATTATGTAGTAGCTATCGTGCTCCTTTCATTATGCATGTTTCATCATGAATGATTCTTGTCTTTGCAAATTTCTCAATGCTGAACTACCCCTGTTATATATTAGCAGGATGGTTAGACCAGGTGGTCGTGGTAGTGGTGGCAATGCTCCACCACCACCTGAGTACATGGCTGGTATGATCCAACAGTTCGAACTGAACCGCCAATCCATGGAAAATATGATGGCTCAGTTTCCTCGCCCCAATATGGACCAGCAACCAACCCCAGTAACTCTGCAGGATTTCATGCGCCTCAATCCAACTGTGTACCGCAGCTCAACTCAGCCTCTGGATGCTGATGACTGGCTCCGTGACATCACCTATGAGATGGAGTCTGCCGATATAGCCCCTGCCAGCTATGTCACCTTTGCTTCCTTCTTTCTGAAGGGACCCGCGGCTCAATGGTGGGACAGCCACAGGCGTACTCTGCCAGCTGGAACAATCATCACCTGGCCAGACTTCCAAGCTGCTTTCCGTGCCCGCTTCATTCCTCAGGGAGTCATGGACCGGAAGAAGCGTGAGTTCCGCAACCTCACCCAAGGCAACAAAACTGTTGAAGCTTATCAGCGGGAGTTTCTGGACTTGTCTCGCTATGCTGAAGAGGACATTGCAACTGATGCACGCAGACAGGAGAAGTTCCGTGATGGCCTTCAAGCTGACATCAAGCTCGCACTTCTAGTGCATGACTTTGCTGATTTCGCCACCTTGGTGAACAAGGCCATCAATGTCGAAACTGGTCTGCAGGAATACCAGAGCTCTCACAGGCGCAACCGTGACACGGGCTCATCTTCGGGCCCGCCCTCACAGAAGCGTAAGATATGGATCCCGAACAGCATGTACCATCCAAATGCATCTGCCCCAAGGCAGACCTATGCTGCATCTTGTCTGCCTCCACCACCATCTAGGCAGTCAAGACTTCCAGCTCCACCATCCCAAGCTCCTGTTCCCACTCCCAATAATGGCATGTGCTTCAGGTGTGGTCAACCAGGACACCGTGCTAGAGAATGCAACCAGAACCAGAATCAACTGGCCCTTCCAGCAACTGGCCATGGAAGCAACCAGCCCCGCAGCAAGGCCAAGTCTTATGGTCGTGTTCATGCCAACCACGTTGATCTCAACGAAGCTCAAGACCAGCCTGCTACTGTGATGGGTACACTCCTCGTAAATTTAGTACCAGCTTCCGTTTTATTTGATACAGGAGCATCACATTCATTCATATCAGCAGAATTTGCATTCCTGCATGGCATTAAATACGAAGAGATGAACACTCCGCTAGTGGTACACACCCCTGCGGGCCAATGTCAAACCTCTGTGGTTAGTCACGACGTTCCTGTTGAAATTGAAGGACTGGAATTTCTTGTCTCTCCCATCGTACTGAAGTCCTGTAGCATTGATCTCATTCTGGGAATGAATTGGTTAAAAGCGCACACTGCTTCAATCGTTTGTGCCACTAAGACCGTCCATCTGCTACACCCTTCAGATGAAATAGTTACTTACCAAGCTCTTCTGGTGCAAAATGCTGAGGCAAGGCTCTATGCATTGATTGCATTGAACGCTGCACCACTCGAGGGCATTGAAAACATTCCCGTCGTGCGTGAATTCCTCGACGTCTTCCCTGAAGAACTTTCAGGGATTCCCCCTGCTAGAGCTGTCGAATTCATCATCGACTTGAAACCAGGCACCACTCCTATAGCCAAGCGACCCTACAAGATGCCGCCGCATGAACTCCTTGAGCTTAAGGAGGAAATCGACAAATCTCTTCGCAAAGGATTCATTCGCCCAAGTTGCTCTCCTTGGGGAGCACCTTCTCTCTTTGTCAAGAAGAAGGATGGGACAAACCGATTAGTTCAAGACTATCGTCCTATAAACCAAGCTACCATTCAGAATAAATACCCTCTTCCTCGGATCAATGATCTGTATGATCAACTGGCGGGTTCATCAGTGTTCTCTAAGCTCGACTTGAGGTTGGGTTACCACCAGATCCGTGTTCGCGAAGAGGATATCCCAAAGACCGCCTTCGTGACTCGATATGGTTCATACGAGTACACCGTCATGTCTTTCGGTTTAACCAATGCTCCAGCCACCTTCTCTCGTCTGATGAACTATATATTCATGGATTACCTCGACAAGTTCGTCGTGGTTTATCTGGATGATATCCTGGTATTTTCCAAGAACGAAGAAGAACATGCTGAACATCTTCGTCTTGTGCTGGAAAAGCTACGAGAGCATCAACTATATGCCAAGTTCTCTAAATGTGAATTCTGGCTACCCGAAGTAACCTATCTTGGGCATGTCATCTCTAAGGATGGTATTGCCGTCAACCCTGAACGAGTCCAGGCTATCCTTGATTGGACTCCTCCCAAGAACGTTAAGCAAGTCAGAAGTTTTCTCGGTCTCGCCAGCTATTGCCGTCGATTCGTCGAGAACTTCTCCAAGATCGCCAGGCCTCTGACTAACCTGTTGCATAAGGGCGTCAAGTTCCAATGGACAGACAAATGTCAGGAAAGTTTCCAGGCACTCAAAGACAAGTTGACTTCTGCCCCAGTTCTAGCTCCACCTGATACTAAGAAGGACTTCGTCATTTACTGCGACGCTTCCCGTCAAGGATTAGGCTGTGTCCTAATGCAAGACCGCAAAGTGATTGCTTATGCCTCTCGGCAATTGCGCCCTCACGAAGAGAACTACCCAGTTCACGACCTCGAACTTGCTGCTGTCATTCATGCGCTGAAGCAGTGGCGACATTACCTTCTTGGTAATCGTTGCGAGATCTTCACTGACCACCAAAGTCTGAAGTATCTGTTTACTCAGCCAGACCTGAACCTCCGTCAGCAGAGATGGATGGAGCTTGTTGCAGACTTTGACTTGGGTATTTCCTATACGCCAGGCAAGGCTAATGTAATGGCTGATGCCTTGAGCCGCAAGTCTTACTGCAACCACCTCCAGGTTCACAAAGTTCAGCCCTCGCTTGTTGAAGAATTCAGGAAGCTGAACCTCCATATTGTTCCTCCGGGTGCACTCGCTCCCCCTCCTAAGGAGTTTCGCAAGATGAACCTCCGTGTTGTTTCCCAGGGTTCCCTCAATACCCTGGCCGTCGAACCAGATCTCTTGGACTCCATCAAGAGAATACAGGGATATGACTCTGAAGCCCACAAGATTAAGCGCTACCTTGCAGAAGGAAAGCCCTCATTCTTCACTATTGCTGAAGATGGCACTTTGTACTTCAAGGGCCGCCTAGTGGTGCCATGTGCAGAGAAAAACCTGGATATGACACAGGAAGTTATGAAAGAAGCTCATGATACGCCTCTATGTATCCATCCTGGTAGTACAAAGATGTACCAAGACATCCGTCAGAGATTCTGGTGGTCTAATATGAAGCAAGACATTGCTCGTTATGTTGCTGAGTGTGACGTTTGCCGTCGTATCAAAGCAGAACATCAAAGGCCTGCTGGAACTCTGCAACCTATCTCTATTCCTGAATGGAAATGGGACCATGTTGAGATGGACTTCGTCACTGGATTTCCCAAATCACAGAAAGGTAATGATGCTATTCTTGTCGTCATTGACCGGCTTTCCAAAGTTGCACATTTCCTGGCGGTCAAAGAAACGATCACTGCTAGTCAGCTGGCAACGCTCTATATGTCCAGGATTGTTTCACTCCATGGTATTCCATTGGTTATCAGCTCAGACCGTGGCAGCTTATTCACTTCAAGATTCTGGGCAAGTTTCCAAGAAGCTATGGGAACTCATCTGTCATTCAGTACTGCGTTTCATCCTCAGTCGCAAGGGCAAGTTGAACGCGTCAACCAAGTTCTCGAAGACATGCTTCGAGCTTGTGTTATTTCCTTCGGCAAGAAATGGGAGGAATCTCTCCCGTATGCTGAGTTCTCTTATAATAATAGCTATCAAGCTAGTCTAAAGATGGCCCCCTTCGAAGTGTTATATGGACGAAAGTGCCGAACCCCTCTGAACTGGTCAGAAACTGGGGAACGTCCACTCTTCGGTCCGGATATTATCCAACATGCCGAAGAACAAGTCCGCATTATTCGTGAGAATCTCAAGACTGCTCAGTCACGTCAGAAGAGTCAGTATGACCGTCATCATAAAGACATGGTCTATCAACCTGGCGAAAAGGCTTATCTTCGAGTCACACCAATGAAGGGTGCTCACCGCTTTGGAATCAAGGGCAAACTAGCTCCTCGATATATTGGCCCATTCACTATTCTCGAAAGGCATGGAAAAGTGGCATACCAACTGGAGCTTCCGCCGAACCTTTCTCAGGTTCACGATGTGTTCCATGTGTCACAGCTCCGCCGTTGCTTCAAGGACCCAATCCGAGCAGTGGATCATGAAATGCTCGAATTGCAGCAGGACCTCTCCTATAAGGAGCATCCGGTCCGCATTCTCGACCAAGCTGAACGCCGCACACGTCAGAAGGCGATCAAGTTCTTCAAAGTCCAGTGGTCGCACCATTCTGAAGATGAAGCCACTTGGGAACGCGAGGATCGCCTGCGTGATGAATACCCCACCCTTTTTCCTTCTACCTCCTAAATCTCGGGACGAGATTTCTTGTAGTGGAGGAGTTTTGTAACGCCCGGATAATCATGCTACAGTAATCCCACGCTAATGGTGCCACGTCACCACGGTTACTTTGCTAATCTACCGTTAGGTCAAACCGTTTAAAAATTCAAATTCAAATTAATGTCAACGATAAAAGTTTTTCAAAATTTAAAACAAAATGTTCGGGAGGTGCCATATTTTGGATAAGTAAATATGGTGTAGTAAACACATTTTTATAAAATGCCTAGATAATTTAAAATAAAATAAAACAGAAAAAAGAAATAAATAAAAGAAATGCAAAACAGAAAACAGAAGAAAAGAAAAGAGAAGCCCCCCCCACTGGGACAACTGTGGCCCAGCTGGCCAGCCCAACTGGGCAAAGGCCAAGCCGGCCGGCCCACCCCCACTCTCCCCTTATCCACCCCCAGCAAACCCTAGCCACCTACCGCACCCCACTCCCCCTCGATCCCCCTCTCGCTCTCCCCCCCACTCCCCCGATCCAATCGGGGCGACGCCGCCCCGACGACCCCGTCGCCCCGCTCTCCCCCGACGCCCCGCGCCCCCCCGTCGGCCTCGTCCCGACCCCGCCACCTCTCCCCAGCGACCGCGCCGCCCCACTCCTTGACGCCGGCGCCTCGCCTCGTCACCGACCCCGAAGCCGACGGATCGAGCCGCGCCACGCGCCTGGGCGCCGTCGCCGGAGCGCTCCCTCGCCGGCCTGCTTCACCACCGACGCCGTCGTCCCCGTCTCTCCCTCGCGCCCCGCTGCCTTGTCCCCACGACCGCCGGTGAGGCCCCGGCCTCTCCTCCTCTCTCCCCCCTGCCCGCGTCAGCTCCTCGCGCAGTCGTGCACGCGCGCGCCGGCGCGGCCACAACCACGCTCGTCGCCGCACCGTCCCGCTGCTCCCTCGTCCCGTCCGCGCTCACCGCGCGGTGCCGTCGCTGCGGGCGGCGCACCCCCTCCCCCCCGGCTCCCCCTGCGACCACGCGCGCCCGCCGTGGCCGCGCTCGGCCACTTCCTCCGCCCCGCACGGCGCTCGCCGCTCGCCCCGCCTCCCCCCGCCGTGGCCCTCGTGCCCCGCTGCGGCAGCACCCTGCCATGGCCACGGCCCCGCCCTCCCCCGGGCAGGCTACAGGCGCCCGTCGCCCACGCCCACGCTCGTGCGCCCGCGTCGCACGCGCGCGCCGCGCCCGCGCCCGCCTGTGGCCCCTGGGCCACTGCCAGGTGGGGCCCCGCGCCCCTGAGCCACTGCCCCTGGGCCTGAACCCCCTATGGGCCACAGACAGGTGGGCCCCCGTGCCCAGAATGTAAACAAAATGATTTAAAAAAAATAAATTAATAAAAATAAATAAATAAAGATAATTAATTAACTTAATTAATCCTGTTAATATTAACTAATTAAGATTAATTAACTTAATAACTAATTAACCTAATTAACTACTATTAATTAGCTAACAGCCCTTGACAGGTGGGACCCACTTGTCAGGTTGACCAGGTCAACGGTCAACGTTGACTGCTGACGTCATGCTGATGCATTAATTAAATTTCGAATTAAATTAATTTATTAAATTCTAAAAATGATTTAAATCTTTAAAATTTAATATAAAAAACCGTAGCTTGGATGGAAAAACTTTGTACATGAAAGTTGCTCAGAACGACGAGACGAATCCGAATACTAGCGAACATGGAACTTTCTGTTGGAAATATGCCCTAGAGGCAATAATAAATGGTTATTATTATATTTCTGTGTTCATGATAATAGTCTATTATTCATGCTATAATTGTATTGTCCGGAAATCGTAATACATGTGTGAATACATAGACCACAACCTGTCCCTAGTAAGCCTCTAGTTGACTAGCTCGTTGATCAACAGATAGTCATGGTTTCCTGACTATGGACATAGGATGTCACTGATAACGGGATCACATCATTAGGAGAATGATGTGATGGACAAGACCCAACCTAAGCATAGCATAAAAGATCGTGTAGTTTCGTTTGCTAGAGCTTTTCCAATGTCAAGTATCTTTTCCTTAGACCATGAGATCGTGCAACTCCCGGATACCGTAGGAGTGCTTTGGGTGTGCCAAACGTCACAACGTAACTGGGTGACTATAAAGGTGCATTACGGGTATCTCCGAAAGTGTCTGTTGGGTTGGCACGGATCAAGACTGGGATTTGTCACTCCGTGTAAACGGAGAGGTAACTCTGGGCCCACTCGGTAATGCATCATCATAATGAGCTCAATGTGACTAAGGCGTTAGTCACGGGATCATGCATTGCGGTACGAGTAAAGAGACTTGCCGGTAACGAGATTGAACAAGGTATTGGGATACCGACGATCGAATCTCGGGCAAGTAACATACCGATTGACAAAGGGAATTGCATACGGATTGATTGAATCCTCGACACCGTGGTTCACCCGATGATATCATCGTGGAACATGTGGGAGCCAACATGGGTATCCAGATCCCGCTGTTGGTTATTGACCGGAGAGGCGTCTCGGTCATGTCTGCATGTCTCCCGAACCCGTAGGGTCTACACACTTAAGGTCCGGTGACGCTAGGGTTGTAGAGATATATGTATGCGGAAACCCGAAAGTTGTTCGGAGTCCCGGATGAGATCCCGGACGTCACGAGAGGTTCCGGAATGGTCCGGAGGTGAAGAATTATATATAGGAAGTCCAGTTTTGGCCACCGGGAAAGTTTCGGGGGTTATCGGTATTGTACCGGGACCACCGGAAGGGTCCCGGGGGTCCACCGGGTGGGGCCACCTGTCCCGGAGGGCCCCGTGGGCTGAAAGTGGAGGGGAACCAGCCCCTAGTGGGCTGGGGCGCCATCTTGGGCCTCCCCCCCATGCGCCTAGGGTTGGGAACCCTAGGGGGGGAGTTCCCCCTTGCCTTGGGGGGCAAGGCAACCCCTTCCCCCTTTGGCCGCCGCCCCCCCTTGGAGATCCCATCTCCTAGGGCTGCGCACCCCCCTTGGGGGCCTATATAAAGGGGGGGAGGGAGGGCAGCACACTACAGCCTTTGGCGCCTCCCTCCTCCCCTGCAACACCTCTCTCTCTCGCGCAGAAGCTCGGCGAAGCCCTGCCGGAGAGCCGCTACATCCATCACCACGCCGTCGTGCTGTTGGATCTCCATCAACCTCTCCTCCCCCCTTGCTGGATCAAGAAAGGAGGAGACGTCGCTGCACCGTACGTGTGTTGAACGCGGAGGTGCCGTACGTTCGGCACTCGGTCATCGGTGATTTGGATCACGGCGAGTACGACTCCGTCATCCACGTTCATTGGAACGCTTCCGCTCGCGATCTACAACGGTATGTAGATGCACTCCCTTCCCCTCGTTGCTAGTAGACTCCATAGATGCATCTTGGTGAGCGTAGGAAAATTTTAAAATTATGCTACGATTCCCAACACTTTCCCCCTCCGGTCCGTCTGTCCGAAAATGCGAAACATCGGGAATACTTTCCCGGATGTTCCCCCCCTTCGCCGGTACCACCTACTGCCGCGTTAGGGCACACCTAGCACCGCTCCTTGTCATGTCACGCATCGTCATGCTTATGTTTGCATTGTATTTACTGTTTCTTCCCCCCTCTTCTCTCCGGTAGACTACGAGACCGACGCTGCTGCTGCCCAGTTCGACTACGGAGTTGACGACCCCTCCTACTTGCTAGAGCAACCAGGCAAGCCCCCCCTTGATCACCAGATATCGCCTATTCTTCTCTATACTGCTTGCATTAGAGTAGTGTAGCATGTTACTGCTTTCCGTTTATCCTATCCTGATGCATAGCCTGTCCTTGCTTCTACTGTTGTTACCTTTACCTGCAATCCTACATGCTTAGTATAGGATGCTAGTTTTCCATCAGTGGCCCTACATTCTTGCCCGTCTGCTGTGCTATACTATCGGGCCGTGATCACTTGGGCGGTGATCACAGGTATATATTTATATACTATATACATGACACCTGTGGTGACTAAAGTCGGGTCGGCTCGTAGGAGTACCCGCAAGTGGATCTTTGTGGCGGAGCGACAGGGCAGGTTAAGACCACCTAGGCGAGAGGTGGGCCTGGCCCTGGACGGCGTCCGCGGTTACTTCAACATAACACGCTTAACGAGTTCTTGGTATTTGATCTAAGTCTGGCCATTTGGTATATACGCACTATCAGCTACGCGGGAACAGTTATGGGCACTCGATGTCGTGGTATCAGCCGAAGCGTTCGTGACGTCAGCGACTGAGTGGCGCGCGCCGGATTGGACTGGAACGCCACTAGGCTAGGTCTGCTTCCGGCCGCGTTCGCAACGTGCAGGTGTGCAATGGGCGATGGGCCCAGACCCCTGCGCCATAGGATTTAGACCGGCGTGCTGACCTCTCTGTTGTGCCTAGGTGGGGCTGCGACGTGTTGATTTTCCGAGGCCGGGCATGACCCAGAAAAGTGTGTCCGGCCAAATGTGATCGAGCGTGTTGGGTTATGTGGTGCACCCCTGCAGGGAAGTTTATCTATTCGAATAGCCGTGTCCCTCGGTAAAAGGACGACCCGGAGTTGTACCTTGACCTTATGACAAGTAGAACCGGATACTTAATAAAGTACACCCTTACAAGTGCCAGATACAACCCGGTGATCGCTCTCTAACAGGGCGACGAGGAGGGGATCGCCGGGTAGGATTATGCTATACGATGCTACTTGGAGGACTTTAATCTACTCTCTTCTACATGCTGCAAGATGGAGGCTGCCAGAAGCGTAGTCTTCGACAGGACTAGCTACCCCCCTCTTATTCTGGCATTCTGCAGTTCAGTCCACTGATATGCCCCTTTACACATATACCCATGCATATGTAGTGTAGCTCCTTGCTTGCGAGTACTTTGGATGAGTACTCACGGTTGCTTCTCTCCCTCTTTTCCCCCTTTCCTTTCTACCTGGTTGTCGCAACCAGAGGTTGGAGTCCAGGAGCCAGACGCCACCGTCGACGACGACACCTACGGCACTGGAGGTGCCTACTACTACGTGCAGCCCGCTGACGACGACCAGGAGTAATTAGGAGGATCCCAGGCAGGAGGCCTGCGCCTCGTTCGATCTGTATCCCAGTTTGTGCTAGCCTTCTTAAGGCAAACTTGTTTAACTTATGTCTGTACTCAGATATTATTGCTTCCGCTGACTCGTTTATAATCGAGCACTTGTATTCGAGCCCTCGAGGCCTCTGGCTTGTATTATGATGCTTGTATGACTTATTTATGTTTTAGAGTTGTGTTGTGATATCTTTCTATGAGTCCCTGATCTTGATCGTACACATTTGCATGCATGATTAGTGTACGGTCAAATCGGGGGCGTCACACTAACGATTTGTCGCTGTAGCCAAAACTCTGTGACAAATGTGATCACACATCGCCACCCACGCGAACAGGTTAGAGAGGTCACCGTCGTATAGATGCGTGAAAGATAAGGCAGCCATTAGCTAGTTTCACAGGTCATCAACAATAGTACTTACTTGACGACAATAACACTTGCAGACACAGTAGTCACACAGACGATGGATAGCAATCACTAGTGCACTAACAGGTGAAGAAAAGAGCTAACACTAACTGTACGGTCTCCTGCAGCAAAACGAGAAATCCGACAAATACGAAATCCCTCGTGAATGCACGAATTGGTTCCATAGCTGTTTCGCTCATCGATCATATACACATGCTGCTCCACGAGCAATCAACGGCCCTGGCTAGCAGCTGGGCTTTTATCGCCCGAACCAGCCTCTCTGGGCAGGCTGCGCATCAGTGTCGTTCATCAGCTTGTCGAGCACCACGTTCAGGTCCACATTCTGACCGTTCTCTGTCAGCCTGCGCACAGTCGCCCTCACTTGCTCCTTCGAGAACCCCATCGTCGAAACCTTGTCCACCACGTCGTCCACCGCCACCCTGTTGCCGGACGAGGCACTCGGGGTTGAGCTCACTGGCGCTGCTTGGGGCAGTATTTGAGCTGTAGGGAGCTTGCCGTAGTTGCCACTTCCAGCGGAGGAGGGGCCAGTGGGGGCAAAGGGTGAAGGCGGGTTCATTCCAGCATTAGCACCGTGAGACGGAGACCCACTGTTGTATCCGTACTGCTCAGGAAAACCGCCTCCTCCCTGCTGTTTGTATCCAGCATTGTAGGGCGGAGGTGGACCAGAGTTAGGCCTGACAGATGGAGGCTCGTACATGCCAGGGTTTGGCCCATAGAAAGGAGGAACAGGTCCACTGGGTGGTGGCATGTAAGGGGACGGCGGGCGGACATTCGGGGGGTAGCTCTGAGCAGGAGGCCCATAAGGTGCTGCTTCTTCTGGCTGATGGGGCAAGGGTGCGGCTGGAGTTTGGGGGTTAACACTTAAAGGCGGCGGAGGTTGAGAATATGGAGCATACTGAGGCGGGTGCTGATAATGCTGTGGTGCTGCTGGAGGTGCTTGTAGCTGCGAAGCTGGTGGTGCTTGATATTGCTGGTGTGCAGCCTCTGTTGTCTGTGTGGATGGGGGATAGTAGGATTCCTGCGATATGGTCGGCACAGATGGAGCAGGTGCGACTGATTGCATTTGAGGATGCGGTAAATGGCCTTGGAATTGCGGCGGAGGTTGGTTGTGAACCATTGGTGGAGGTGGCGCATTTGGAGCAGGAAGGGCAGGCAGTCCCGTTGGTTGGGAAGGAGGATAGGCTTGATGTTGTGGTTGAACAGTTGGCTGGGGCGCAGTCAGCTGCTGCCTTGAGTCCACCTGCCCAGCACTGGCATTTTCTGACTCAACATCCTCTGCTTTAGATACTTGAAGCTTCGTAAGTTGAACCTGGGCCTCAACAATTTCCTGCTTGTCACGCAAAATCTGCACACCTGCTTGAACCTGCGAGAAGTGCATACATAATTAGTCTAGCTGTCAAGAAACACTGGCGATAGTACAAAATAAATTAATACAAATATGTGTCCAGGGAGCAAATAAGTACAAATAAGCACCAAATATAGAAATCTTCCTACAATGTCTCAGAAAATCACATCACAATATGAAGGTACAAAACATTCCTCGTGATTAACTACCACCACACTAGGTGAAGGTATGTAAAACCACTAGATGAAGGGAGCTGAAGGAAACTCAAAAGTGAAAACTAACGATGAAACTTAGGTCAGGTAACTTATGTATTATAGGCAATTATGAAATATATAGTCCTTAAATAGACAAATAAACTGCAAACTATCAACAAGATGTGGCCTAGCTGGACAAATGACCAGGAATAATAAAATCCACTATGACATGACGGAGTATATAATCAATAGATTTCAGAGCTGCACATTCCTATTTGTATACAAAATACAAAATCAGCCGACAAGCTTCAGTTAAAAAATAGGATCAAATATTAAATAAGACAAACATCATATATAGATGAGCTAAAGAAAAAACAAAGACTATTGATACTCAATAATAAATCAGGTTCTTTCTCATCTTGATTATTCCAACCAGAAAGCAATTTATTGCGATACGGTAAGCATGATCCTTTATCTACCAATAAAAGAAAGAACAAGGAGAGGAGGGAATCAAGGGAAGATATTCACTTGCAGAGAGGAGTTGGAATAAAGCTTACCTCCCGCAGTGTGTTCTCAAATTGCCTCAGTTTTCCATCAGTGCTGCCATTGTAGTTACCAACTGTTAACTTCAGCTCGCCAACAGAGTCCTCAAGATGGTGTGTTCTGCCCTCCAGCTGTGCAAGTCTGGAGCTTACACCTTCCATTGCATGTAGCAAGTTATCAGCATATTTCTTCATGGTGCGGTCAATATCTGCTATGGTGACTGCATTGAAGTTGCTCCTTTCTTCTTCATGACTAACTTTCTTCAGCACACGAGGCTCCATCATAGCAGCACTCTTTGCATGGTAAAAGAAATTAAGCATATTAATTATCACAAGGAAAGAGAAAAACAGTGAGGTGATATGAAGTGATAACAATCATCGCATCACAACAACTAAAGAATTTAAAAACGTCTTGGATTGGTTATTAATATCGCATACAGCTAGAGAAGTATACGGTGAATGGGTACATAAGATCCCTGTGTGCCTGTGTTAATTCTTATACTCAATCAGTTGCCAATTGTATTGCATACCCTACCACTGTGCGCATAAGAAAAATGTTGAAAAACATAGTAATAACTTTGCATGCACAGATATAACATGGAACATGCTGGAGCTGGACTGCCCACTAAGATTGGTGGAATAATTAAGGACATGGCCAAATGGTCCATCCTGCAGTTCTGGAGATACCTGTTTGCTGCTGCCTAACTATCTCTTTAACCCATGATTAAAACTATCACACACATGCACACTTTTGTCATAGTTACCATAAATGCAGCTCATGGAATTGGGCCAAAGGACATGGATTCATGATGTGCATGTGCCACTACAATTTTTCTTCCAAATTGCACGGGGAACATCTTAAGCACGCACACAAATGCAAAGTTGAATAACTTGGTTAGGTGGCAGACCATATTTAGTTTGCTATATACACCCCCACTAAAGTGATGTTGTGTATTCGTTGAACATCAACCGATTTAGGTACATCAATATGAGGCATAAATCAGCCGACCATAAAGAGCATAAATCAGCATCAAGTTGCAAACGTAGGGCCATTGCAAGAGCAGCATCTGCAACCATCCTAATTCCTAAAAGTAACTACAAAAACCTATGACATACTGTCATGGATATGCATCAGCTTTCTCACAAGCATCGGAACCACAACTACTAGGCCTACTTTTCCCTTTTCTATCTGAATCACATAGTGCCAAAAGGGCAAGCACAGCGATTCGATTTATGGACGTAACGGAATTCTTCGACCGAGCAGACCAACACTAGCTAGCAAATACCAGTGTCCACGAATAGATCTATGAACAGCAGTGTCGGACTGAAGGTGGCCAAGTATTATTACCTTAAGTTTGGGGGACGAGGCATTGGCGTCGAGCGACCCCCAAGCGTTCGCCGCGGCCGGGGCAGGGGCCGCCGGGGCTACGGCGGCGGCGGTGCGGATGGGTTGGAAGTCGTAGCTGGGCACCATCACCTCCTCCGTGGCACTGGCGCCGCGGCGCGCGTGGAGGTCGTGGCTCACCACCGCGTCGTCCTCTTGCGGGTTGGGGCCCATCAGATCGAACAGCTGGCCGCCGCCGTTGCTGCCACCGGAGGGAGGCGACGATGCCGCGCCCGCCGCCGCGAGCCCGAGGATCTGCTTGTCCATGAACTGCGACGCGTTCATCGCGATCGGGATTTGGGCGGAGCTGGCTGGCTGGTGACGGAAGGGGAGGGGTAGGAGGCAATCTATCAAGGTCGGTGGGATTTGTTTCCCGGATGGAGAAGACTGCGACTCCTGCGAGTAAACGACGAAGTCCTGGTTGGGCCCGAGCAGGCGAGCCCCGCGTTCTCGTTTCGGTGGGCTGTATTATAAGGTGAGCCGTAGTTCCGTTCTCGGCCCAGGTTAATTGCGGGCCAGAAGGAATCGGTATAAGTGTGTGGAGGCCCGAGCCTGGCCCAGCCTAACAGAGAGGGGTGGTGCGGCCGGCGGTTTGGTGACGGCGGCCAACGCCCAACGACGACGGGAATCGTCGAAGCTGCCTCGCGCACCCCTGCCAGCGCCACCGATCCTCCTCCCGTCGCTCTGCTCGTCATTCGCCACGGCTGCTACCTGTCGTCTCCTGAAGTCATGATCGCAGCGGACTAGTAATTCTCACGAGTAGTATCAGACTATCAGTTTCCTCCGCTGCAGATTACTTCGTCGTCCCTACCTCACAGTTGTGTGCAGTGAATCGACAAGAAGTCCTGAATCGTTTCCTTTTCTGGGTAGTTGCTCATGTGGAGCGTTCTCTAAGTTTGAGACACCATCATTGATTCGATTCTTTATAGATTGGCTTAATTCTATTTGACTGTTCAATGGCAGCATACTTCCTTCAGACATTTCTTTCACATGATACTCCATATAGAGAGAGGGCTGCCTGCGCCTGGAAATGGTTGGCCTCCAATTTCATTACAGACTTAGGCAACTAGCCCAATTTACTGGTGATTTCGAACATCAAGAGTGAACCTCCAATGTGTCCTCTTTCTTGTGGTGTAGACTGCATGTGTGGCCTTGAACACTCCACAAGACTCCCCAAAATTCTTCAATTGCTGTGAATGTGAAGCGTCTAGTGTACTCCCTTTTACCGATCAGTAACATAATACAAATGTCTGTGAAGTAGTGAAATAAAAAGTCTTATACAAGTTTACAGAGGAAGTAATTGTTTTTCACTTCTCTATTCCTTTCTTCTCATTTTGATTTCATGAGTATTTCATATTTCCTTTGTGTTATGTTACTGATCTTTTTGAGAGCATTTTCTGCATTGTTTATAATGTGGTAAGGCGAGCACTAACTACTCTGATGCCTAAGCGACGCCTAAGCACTTAAAGCGGACATAATTGCAAGGTGCTGCCAGGCAGCCTAGCCATCTAACCGTCCGACGCGGGACAGCTTATAAAAAATGGTTTAATGTCCATTTTCATTGTACCACTTCTCATTGATGTCTTTAACGGTTACCATGATCCTGTTACCTGATGGTACCAGATTGATAAGAAGGGATGGTTAGTACCAAGGCATGTTTCTTCCCCCTCCTTCAACCAAGTCACACGAGAGCTGTTTGGCGGGCTTGAAGGAATTATATTCAACAACTGAAGAAAGATGATGGAGCTTGATGTTCTATCCCCTCTGATATGGAACGTATGGCCGCCTCCTATTTTAAGGAGGTATATACAAAAGACCCTACGCTACCGCATGCGGTGGGTCTGGACTACATTATACCCAAGGTAACTGATGGTATAAATAATAAACTTGAGTCCCCTTTTTCTAAGAAGGAAATTTCTGATGCTCTATTCTAGATAGGGCCGTTGAAAGCACCAGGCCCTGATGGGTTCCCGGCGCAGTTTTTTCAACGAGACTGGCTAGTCCTAAAAGAGGATGTTATTGCGGCTGTGCAATTTTTTTAAAATAGGGTCTATGCCGGCAGGTGTAAATGACACCGTGATTGTGTTGATCCTGAAGGTGCCACACCCAGCTTGCCTAGAGGACTTTCAACCAATCAGCCTGTGTAATGTGAAGTACATGGTGGTGGTGTCAAAGTGTTTGGTTAATAGGCTCCGACCTTTTTTGAGTGACCTCATTTCTGAAAATCAAAGTGCATTCATTCCAAGGCGACTTATTTCTGATAATTCAATCATAGCCTTTGAGTAGGACAGACCCAGTGCATAGAAGCTCCCACACATGGTGGGGTCTGGGAGGGATTATAGGAACCTGCTAGTCTTACCCCTGCGAAGTGCAATGCAGAGAGGCTGGTTCGAACCCAGGACCTCTTGGTACAAGTGGGGAGGACTTCACCACTGCGCTAGGCCTGCCCTCTAATAATAGCCTTTGAGTGCATTCATTATATTCAGTCGTTGAAGGAAGGTGCTCCAGATTTCTGTGATTATAAGTTGGATCTTTCCAAAGCTTACGACCATGTTGATTGGGACTTTTTAGAGAAGGCCCTCCTTAAGTGGGGTTTCTCTCAGCTTTGGGTTTCTCATGTAATGGCTCGCGTTCGCTCTGTTAAGTTCCATGGGAAGCTGTTGGAATCTTTTTCTCCATCCAGCCTCAGGCAAGGTGATCCATTATCCCCGTTTCTATTCTTATTTGTTGATGATGCCTTGTCTGCTTTGGTTAGTAAGGCAATAGTGGAGGAGGGTTTAGTACTTGTGCAAATTTGCCGGAGGGCATCACATGTATCCCATCTGCTATTTGCTGATGATTCACTTCTGTTCTTTCGAGCTTCCGCTCAGCAGGCTTTAGTGGTGAAAGGTTTTTTTAACACTTATGCAACGTCGACGAGGTAACTTATTAACCCTTCAAAGTGTTTCATTCTTTTCCCTAAAAAATGATCAGCGTTGTTATTAATGAGGTGAAGTCTATCTTGGAAGTCTCTCAAGAGGTTCTTGATCCAAAGTACTTGGGGCTCCCTGTCCCAGATGGATGGACGCACAAGGGTCGTTTTAAATCGATCTTGGAGAGACTCAGTAAAACACTGGTGGATTGGAGTGAACAATATATGTCTTCTGGAAGCAAGGATATTCTAATCAAGTCTGTTTCTCAAGCAATCCCGACGTATGTTATAAGTGTATTTCGACTTCCAGCCTCAGTGTGTGATGAGATGACTCGTTTAATGCGGCAATATTAGTGGGGTGTTGAGAGAGATAAAATGAAAATGTCTTGGTTGAGTTGGGATAAGATGATCATGCCAAAATCAAAAAGGTGACATGGGATTCCGAGATATGCGTGCGTTCAGTCAATCCTTGTTGGCCAAATAGGCTTGGCGCCTATTGGAGTCCCCGGATAGTTTATGTGCATGTCTTCTCCGTGCAAAATATTATCTCAGGCCTTCTTTGGTTCATAGGTAGGAAAATCGTAGGAATAGGAAAGTCATAGGAAATGAGATGACATGTATCTCAAATCCTATGAGTAGGAATAGGAAAGGAGATGCCCTTTGATTCACATCATAGGATTTTTTCCATTGAGTCTACGCTAATGTTTATTTTCCTATGAAATTTGGAGGATAGGAAGATTTCCTTCATAAGAATAGGATTCCATTCCTACAAACCAAAGGGCTCGAAAGGAATTTTCCTATAGAAATCCTATCCTATGAAATTCCTACAAGATTCCTCTAAACCAAAGGAGGCCTCAATGGGAACTTGATGGATACCGTTTTTTTTCTGGCGATACTTCTGCGGTGTGGCGGGTATTGAGCATGGTCTTGAATTGCTAAAAAAGACTTATTTGGAGGGTGGGTAATGGTGTTCAGATTCGTACTTGGAGAGACTCATGGATCCCTTGTGGTCGTTCCTTCAAACCCGTTACCCCAAAGAGAAACTGTCAGCTGAATCGTGTTTCTGACTTTATGGACGAGAATGGTAATTGGAATATACGTTTACTAAATGAGCACTTCTGGCATATGGATGTGTTGCAAATTTAAGAGATTCGCACTTCACTGCGGCAACTTAATGATTTCGTTGCCTGGCAGTCGGAGAAGAGTGCGATTCACGGTGAAAAGTGCCTATCATCTGGCTATGCAAAATCATGAGGAGACCTATTCTTCAGGTGCTTCTAGTGCTCAACCTGATGGTACAAAACCGATTTGGAGTTTTATTTGGCAAGCAAACGTCCCACAGAAAATGAAAGTGATGGCTTGGAAAGCGGCAATGGGTGCTCAGGCTACATTTAAATGCATGCAATGTAGACATCTTCATACTCGCAGCATGCCCACTGTGCGGTGGCGAAGATGAGAGCTCTTTCCACACCTTGGTGTCGTGTACAGTAGCAGTGCAACTATGGGAAGGCATGCAGACGATCTGGCCGCTCCCAAACAACGAAAAGCTTATTGATTCTGGGCAGCTATGGCTGCGAACATTTCACAACATCAAAATCTTTGACCAAAGATCATAGAGTATGTAGCAACTCACCTGCGGGTACAACAGTCTCACCAGAGTTTGAAATGAGCGAGCCGTTGGCGACTGGGTCGGGCGACCGTGAGGGCGACGTGCTCGCGCCGACGGGGGCAGAGATGGCGGATGGCTGGCAGCTGGTCCCTCGGGGAGCGGGGGGCTCGCCAAGGCGTGGCCCCTCTCCTGCCTTGGCGGCGCCGACGGGGGAGGTGTCAGGGCCGCGGGGCAGCTGGTTCTGGGCGCTCGCGGGGGCGGATTCGGAGGAGGAGAGTGAAGCAGAGGGTGCGGAAGCGGAGGACAGAAGGACGGCGCCGGCGGGGCCGACAGTCAGCGACTTCGTGGCTTTTGCTGCGGCTTCACGGCCGGGCGCGTCGGGCCGGCGTCGGAGGTTTGCGCCGGGGGGCAGGGCCACCGTGCGCTGGCGGCTTGGGTGTGGGGACCATCGTTGCCGGATAGTGGGAATGCGGCGGTGACGGCGGCATGTGCAATCAGGACCAAGACGGTGGGTCTTCTGGCCAGCTTGGGCGCGGCGTCGGCGTCGGAGGGCGACTCGGAGTGGCCGTGCCTGGCCCGGTCCTCACCTCGTCGGGCGGCGGTGGCGCTGGAGGCGCCGGCGGCCGAGGGGATCGGGGAGGGGGCAACCCCGGCTCTGGGGCTTAGGGTTCCTGGAACTGGGCCACGGGCCGTGCAGGGCCAGCGTGGGGCGAGGCCCACCATGGCGGACCAGGGCCCAGAGTGCGCGGGGACGCCCAATAAGGCTGTGGTGTCGGGGGGAGTGACGGCTCGGCCTTCAGAGGATTGCGCGAGGCCCGGCCCACCCAGCCCACCTCCTAGGCCAGTGCCTGGCTATAAATGGGTGAGGAAGGGCAGCCGGGAGCCCTGGTTAGGGTTTCCCGCTGCCACTCGCGACGTGCGGCGCTGGGCTCACTCGGCTAGGCGTATCCAGTTAGCTCCACCACCTTCTCCTCTCGTCATCTCGTACGCGGCGGCGGTGATGGGGGATTGACGGGCTGAGAAGAGGCCGATGGAGGCGGCGGATCTGGAGGCGGAGCGCAAGAGGGAGCAGGATCTGCGCGAGAAGGCGAAGCGAGCGATGCGTGGGCGATTCGAAGACAGAGACAAGAGGGAGGCGCGGGGCGCGGCGCAGGAGCAGAAGGGGCGCGAGGGGTATTGGGGCCCCCTCCCCAATGGTGGATCCAGCAACAGCAAGATAAGAAGAAGAAGAAGAAGAAGAAGGCCGCCCAGCGACGGCGAGAGCTGGAGCGCAAGACGGTGGAGCATCCCTACTGCGGAGGGGGTCATGGGGACCCTCTTGCCAAGAAACAGAGGGCGGCGGCAGAGCCGCTCGCGGTGGCGATGCCATCTTCCGCCAAAGGGACGGCGGGGGAGCCCATCCCGGTGGAAGATGTGCCGGATGTGGAGTGCTTCAAGTGTGGCAGGCTCGGGCACTATCAATCCAAGTGCACCTTCAAGCCCCTCTGTGTCCTGTGCAAGGAAGAGGGCCACACCTCTGCCAACTGCCCAACACGCGGCAAGGCGCCCAAGTTGCAGATCATGGGCAGTGCGATCTCGGGAGAAGGCTTTTTCTGCCTTGAGTTTGCAGAAGACGCAGAGGAGGAGAGGCCTGGAGATCAGAAGGTGGCAAATGCGGCGATTCTTTCGGCGGATCCGGGCAAGTTGAACCTCCGTATTCTTCAACAAGAGCTCAAGACCATTGTCACAGGTGAGTGGGATTGGCAGGTGACGCAGGTAGGCAATGACGACTTTCTGGTGGTTTTTCCCTCGGTGGATCTACTTCACATGGCAAGGACTAGTGGGAAGCTGTTCCTTCCTTCTCATGACATCACCGCAAGGGTGCGGGACAGGCTGCATGAGGTGATTCAGCCCATGGCCATGCCAGAAGTATGGGTAAAGCTTCACGGCATTCCCCAGAAGCATCGTAGAGAGGAGAGGATCAAAGAAGGCTTTAAGATGTTGGGGCGGCCGATTGTGGTGGATGAGCTTTCACTCATTCGGTTGGGGCCGGTGAGGATGAAGTTGGCTTGCAAGACACCAGAGAAACTGAACGGTGCGGTTGAAGTTTGGTTTAACAGTGAGGGCTACCAGATTAAGGTGGAGGTTGAGCGCCCGCGCCAGCGTGGGGGCGGGGGTGGTTTCGGTGGTGCTGGGGTGGGGGATTCTGATGCGCCCCACCCTCCCCCACCGTTCAAGCCAAGTGGGTCTGGCCCTGCGGCCCCCAATGCGGGCAAGGGCAAGGCGGATGCTGCGGAAGGAAGCAAGGAGGCTACAGGCCAGCCGCGGCAGGAAGCGGGGCGGGATGTGGTGATGGGGGGTCAAGATGATGAGCAGGAAGACAACATGCATGGCACATCTATTGACACTGAAACTTGGGACAAACTTGGGGCGATGGAAGGGCGACCTGGTGGGGGCTTTCGACGAGTACGGGTCCAACCTGCCGTTGTAGGCCCCGGCCGCTGGTCCCACCCTTGCTCTGGTGCCGGGTGCTTCTGCTGGTGCGCTTCCGGTGGGGGGTGGGAGGATCTCAAACCCCTCCTCTCCGGTGGCCGAGCACAGCGGAGGGGGCGACGCGCTTAATGCTGAAGGAGTTACTCCAGCTTCGGGCAAGCGGGGCTCTGGGAGCGCGGGCAGGCAGCCCAAGAAGACAGCGGGCAGGAAGCCGGGGCCCAAGAGCTCGGCCCAGGCGGGGTCCAGCGTGGCGGCTTCCTTGCGTGGTGTGCTGGGGACGGAGCTGGCGGCGGGGGACGTGGGCGTCAAGGCCAAGCGGTCCAAGGCCACGCCGGTGACGACGAGGGAGCCGAGCGTCAGGGCGAAGGCCAAGCTGGGCGACCTTTCTTCCCTGGAGAGCGCGAAGCTGCGTGCGGCTGACAAGAACTTGGATGTTGTAACGCCCCGGACACACCCGCCAGTGGTCGTTACTCCTGGCAGGATCTAGACTGGCCCCATACATCAATACTAGTCTTTTCTGCGCACTTTGTCCTCACTCATGCGCACCCGGGAGCAACTTCCCGGTCGGTCACCCATCCCGAAATTACTCCAAGCTGAGCACGCTTAACTTTGGAGTTCTGTCCAAATGGGCTTCCGGAAAAGAAGGAATTCCTTATTGATATGAGTAGTCTATCATCCCTATTAAGCCAGGCTATCACATACACCCCCACTCAGAGGAACCGACGTCCTCGTCCGGCCACAAGAACGTTCCCTCTTGGCACATACGTCTGTGCATCCAGTCTGGTACATGTGCCATGCCGTGTGCCACGACGGGTCACAAACGTCATGAACAACAGGACCGCGCACCTGTCCACAAACATCCATGTAACCGCGAGGGTCGGCTCTGATACCAACTTGTAATGCCCCGGACACACCCGCCAGTGGTCGGTACTCCTGGCGGGATCTAGACTGGCCCCACACATCAATACTAGTCTTTTCTGCGCATCAGTCACCCATCCCGAAATTACTCCAAGCTGAGCACGCTTAACTTTGGAGTTCTGTCCAAATGGGCTTCCGGAAAAGAAGGAATTCCTTATTGATATGAGTAGTCTATCATCCCTATTAAGCCAGGCTATCACAGATGTGTCAGGTAATCCTCCCCCCTCTTTTAGGATTCTTAGCGCTTTTTCGGACGATCATCTTGCGTCGATTCTGCATGATAGCGGGGTGGAGGTGGCGGCTAGTTCCGACGATATAGTTTCATTAGTACGCGCGCGGGAAGAGGCACAAGCTGCCCTGGCCGAGGCGGCGGCGAGATGCCTTGCTGAGAATTCAGTGACCACGAGCCTAGGGGGCAGTTGGTACTTTCTAGGCCCGAAGGGGAGGCAGAGGCGAGGGAAGCCTCTGAACTCCCCTCTTCCAGCCGTGCCCCGGTTCGGAAGAGAGTGCCCAAGGCGGTGAGCTCGCGAGGAGTTCGCCTTCGAAACCAGATTATATAATGAGGTTCTTATTTTGGAACATTCGAGGCTGCGGACACGTAGGGCATCGCACGCAGCTCAGGGAGTGCATGGCCAAGGAGCGCATTGATATTGTAGCGCTACAAGAGACCATCAAGGCCGACTTTACTTACCGTGATTTAATCGCGCTAGATCCGCTGCAGGGTTTTGAGTGGCGATGGGTTCCTTCCTCTGGTCATTCGGGTGGCCTTCTCATGGGATGTAAGCGTGATGTATGTGATGTAATTTTGTGGGAGCTTGGTGTGTTTTTCATTGCGGCTACGATTCGGCATTGAGCTTCGGGTTTGATTTGGGTTGTAGTGTGCGTCTACAGCCCCGCGGATCACTCGAGATCGGCGGGCTTCCTGGAAGAGGTTACCTCGTTGGTAGGGGCCAAACGGGCAGCAAACCTCCCGGTCATCGTGGGTGGGGGGGGGGGGATTTTAACTTGATTCGCTCGGGCACGGACAAGAACAATGGCAATGTGGACTGGTCAAGGGTGACACTTTTCAACAATGCGATCACGACGGCTTCTTTGAGAGAGGCTGCGCGTGCAGGGGCGAGGTTTACGTGGACAAACAAACAGCTGCGCCCGGTTAGATGTGTGCTAGATAGAGTGTTTTTTACACCGGAGTGGGAAGTGCCTTTTTCCATTGTGTTCGCTGGTGGCGGAGACCAGGATTGGCTCCGACCACATCCCACTTATCTTCTCCTCAGGGGAGGATCAGATTCATCGCAGCAGTAGGTTTTATTTCGAAACAGCTTGGTTCGAAGCAGAGGGCTTCGAGGAAATGCTACGGGAGCGGTGGGCTACTATTGTGTCTCAAATGGGCCCCCAAAGGGGCCCGGCTGAGCTCTGGACTGTAGCGGCGGCCAAGTTTCATGCGTTTCTCAGGGGTTGGGGAGAAAATCACGGTAGCGACTCCAAAAAGGAGTGAGCCAGGCTTACGGAGGAGATCGCGACGCTAGATTTGGTGGCGGATGTGCGACCTTTCTCAGAGCAGGAATGGGCTCATAGGTATGCACTGGAAGATCAAGTTCTTAGTATCCTGAGAGCTGAAGAGGAGTACTGGCGTCGTAGGGGCGGCGTTAAATGGGTGACTAAAGGGGATGCAAACACGGGATACTTCCACACATTTGCTAACAGGAGAAAATGCAAAAGTTCTATCTTGCGTCTTAACCACGACAATAGGATAATTGGTCACCCAGTCTGAGATTAGCAGCCATATATATGATTTCTTCATCAGTTTGCTCGGGACGACCGAGGAGAAAAGTCTTAGCCTTCGGGAGGATCTGTGGGATCCTTCCGAACGGGTGTCCCAGGCAGAAAATGCAGGTTTGGCCCTGTCCTTCCTCCCGGAGGAAATTGACCGGGCGTTAGCCTCCATGAAAACGGGCACTGCTCCTGGGCCCGATGGGTGACCGGTGGAGTTCTTCAAGAGACTCTGGCCGTGCTTCAAACATGTGTTCCACGCGATCGTTAATGGCTTCGCGCTGGGTCAAGTGGACCTCTCTCGACTCAACTACGGGGCGATTAGCCTTATACCCAAAGTTAAGGGTGCGGATAACTGTTGGGGAACGTAGTAATTTCAAAAAATTTCCTACGCACACGCAAGATCATGGTGATGCATAGCAACGAGAGGGGAGAGTGTTGTCCACGTACCCTCGTAGACCGACAGCGGAAGCGTTATCACAACGCGGTTGATGTAGTCGTACGTCTTCACGATCCGACCGATTAAGTACCGAACGTACGGCACCTCCGAGTTCTACACACGTTCAGCTCGATGACGTCCCTCGAACTCCGATCCAGCCAAGTGTTGAGGGAGAGTTTCGTCAGCACGATGGCGTGGTGACGATGATGATGTTCCACCGACGCAGGGCTTCGCCTAAGCTCCGCAACGGTATTATCGAGGTGTAATATGGTGGAGGGGGGCACCGCACACGGCTAAGAGATCTCAAGGATCAATTGTTGTGTCTCTGGGGTGCCCCCCTGCCCCCGTATATAAAGGAGCAAGGGGGAGGCAGCCGGCCAAGGGGAGAGGCGCGCCATAGGGGGGAGTCCTACTCCCACCGGGAGTAGGACTCCTCCTTTACTTGTGGGAGTAGGAGAAGGGAAGGGGGAAGGAGAAAGAAGGAAGGGTGTGCCCCCCTTCCCTAGTCCAATTCGGACCAGACCATGGGGAGGGGTGCGGCCACCTTTTGAGGCCTTTCTCTCCTTTCCCGTATGGCCCATTAAGGCCCAATACGAATTCCCGTAACTCTCCGGTACTCCGAAAAATACCCGAATCACTCGGAACCTTTCCGAAGTCCGAATATAGTCGTCCAATATATCGATTTTTACGTCTCGACCATTTCGAGACTCCTCGTCATATCCCCGATCTCATCCGGGACTCCGAACTCCTTCGGTACATCAAAACTCAATAAAACTGTCATCGTAACGTTAAGCGTGAGGACCCTACGGGTTCGAGAACTATGTAGACATGACCGAGACACGTCTCCGGTCAATAACCAATAGCGGGACCTAGATGCCCATATTGGCTCCCACATATTCTACGAAGATCTTTATCGGTCAGACCGCATAACAACATACGTTGTTCCCTTTGTCACCGGTATGTTACTTGCCCGAGATTTGATCGTCGGTATCTCGATACCTAGTTCAATCTCGTTACCGGCAAGTCTCTTTACTCGTTCCGTAACACATCATCCCGCAACTAACTCATTAGTCACAATGCTTGCAAGGCTTATAGTGATGTGCATTACCGAGTGGGCCCAGAGATACCTCTCCGACAATTGGAGTGACAAATCCTAATCTCGAAATACGCCAACCCAACAAGTACCTTTGGAGACACCTGTAGAGCACCTTTATAATCACCCATTTACGTTGTGACGTTTGGTAGCACACAAAGTGTTCCTCCGGTAAACGGGAGTTGCATAATCTCATAGTCATAGGAACATGTATAAGTCATGAAGAAAACAATAGCAACATACTAAACGATCGAGTGCTAAGCTAACGGAATGGGTCAAGTCAATCACGTCATTCTCCTAATGAGGTGATCTCGTTAATCAAATGACAACTTATGTCTATGGCTAGGAAACATAACCATCTTTGATTAACGAGCTAGTCAAGTAGAGGCATACTAGTGACACTCTGTTTGTCTATATATTCACACATGTATTATGTTTCCGGTTAATACAATTCTAGCATGAATAATAAACATTTATCATGATACAAGGAAATAAATAATACTTTATTATTGCCTCTAGGGCATATTTCCTTCAATAACATCAAGCTGTTTAGGCCGATTACGCTCATCAATGTCCCGTTGAAATTGTGTGCCAAAGCATACGCATTGCGGCTGGCTCCTATTGCTCAAAGGGTGATAAGTAGGAGCCAGACCGGGTTTCCCAAAGGGCGCAATATTTTGGAGGGTCCAATTGCGCTTGCGGAAATTGTGCATGAGCTGAAACGTACGAAAGGGAAAGGGGTTTTGCTCAAGCTTGATTTCGAGAAAGCCTATGATCGCGTGAACTGGGAGTTCGTGCGGGAGGTGTTGCTCAAGAAGGGCTTTGACGCAGGTTTTGTTCACAGAATTATGCACCTGGTTAGTTGTGGGCAAACTGCGGTGACGATCAACGGGGAGATGGGCAAGTTCTTGCGTAATAGACGGGGCCTCCGCCAAGGAGACCCCAGCTCCCCGTTGATCTTTAATTTTGTGGCGGATGCGCTCGCTGCGATGGTGTCTAGGGCGCGAGGGGCGGGACATGTGAAAGGTTTAGTGCCGCATCTCATCTCAGGAGGGGTGACGCATTTGCAATACGCTGATGATACGATGCTGTTGTTTCAGCCGGACGAGCACATCATCGCATCAATCAAGCTGCTCCTCCTAGCCTTTGAGATTTTATTGGGGCTTAAAATAAACTTCCTCAAGAGTGAAGTTATCACGATGGGGCTGGAGTAGCACGAGGGCGTGCGGATTGCTAATTTACTTAATTGTAAGCTAGGGAGCTTCCCAATTAAGTACCTTGGACCGCCGATTTCTCACAGGAAACTCACCATTTCCGAATGTGAGCCTTTGTATGGTAAAGTGGCTAATAGGGTTAGCCCGTGGCGAGGGAGATTCAAGTCTTCGGCAACTAGATTGATTCTGACCAATTCTAGTTTGTCCTCCCTTCCACTTTTTACCATGGGTATGTTTCTGCCGGCGGACGGGGTTCAAGGGAAACTAGACACCCTGCGTTCCAAATTCTTTTGGGAAGGAGCTGGAACGAAAAAGAAATACCATCTGTTGAAATGGGCTGCGGTGTGCCGACCTAAGAAATTCGGTGGTTTGGGGATTACTAACTCCAAGCTCATGAAACGTGGCATTACTTACCAAATGGTGGTGGAAGTTAGCAACTAACGAATCGGGTCTATGGGCGGACTTGCTTCGGGCTAAATACTTCCCGGACGGGAATGTGTTTAACGCTAAGGCCTCGGGTTCACCATTTTGGAATGGGATCCAGGCGGTTAGACCGGCTTTTGCGCTTGGGGCGAGGTTCGAAGTGAAGAATGGCATGTCCACGAGGTTCTGGTTAGACACGTGGTTGGGAGCCAGGCCTCTCTGGCAGGAGTTCACGCAGCCGTACAATGTGGCCTCAAACACGAATGTACTGGTGGGAGATGCCTTGCGCACAACGCCTCCAGCGATACATTATTTGAGGCCGCTGAACACGGCTGAGCTGGCGAGTTGGGACTCGCTTCAGGCTAAAATTGGCCTTCTCGCCCTGAGTCAGGACGCTGACGAAGTGTCCTGGGACTTGTCGGCGTCTCGTAAGTTCTCGGTCAAGTCCTTGTATAGCAAGTTGACGGAGGGTAACGCCTTAGATATAGCTAGGGGTCTATGGAAGGCTAGGATCCCGTTAAAGATTAAAATCTTTCTTTGGCCAATGTTTCGCAATAGACTGCCGACGGCCGACAACGTGGCTAAGCGTAACGGGCCTTCTGACGGGTCCTGTGTGGTGTGTGAATCGTTAGAGGATGCGAATCATGCATTATTTCAGTGCGCACTTGCTCGTTTTGCCTGGAGTGCGGTGCGAGAGGTGTTTCAACAAAACTGGAACCCGCGATCGGGGGCTGAGTTGTTGACGGTGCTGCAATCGCAGAGGGGTGCCAAGGCCAGGGTCTTGTGGAGTTGCGTGGGAGCATTGCTATGGTCCTTATGGACAGTGAGAAACAAAATGACTATCGAGCACAAGTTCCCGGCTAACCCGACTGATGTTATTTTCAAATGCCATCTCTTTCTACAGAGTTGGACACCGTTGGGGAAACAATGCGATGCTGATCTTATGAGGAGCACAATGGAGAAGATTGCCAGTAGTATCCCGAGACTTCGTCAAGCGACTTGAGCTTCTTTGGGCGACTTTTCTTTTGGTTATCTAGCGAGTATGTTAGGTGGTCGGCTGGGGCCTGCCCTATGAACTTTGGTTTGTAATGTGCGTGGCCGGTGTGGCCTGTTGAGACTTTCGGTTATGTGGTGTGTTCGTTGCGGAACTCGGTGTTGCTGCCTTCGTGGCTTTATTAATTTAAAGCCGGACGCGTCTAGCGTCTTCGTTTCAAAAAATGTATGGCTGCTTAATGTGCTTGCAAACAGTAATAAGAGAGTACGTGACATGGTCCTTATTTTAATCTGGAACTTGAGGACGACGTGCTGCATGGAAAAAACCACGTCTCGGTACATAGGGGCTGTTTGGTTCTAGGCCTAACCATGCCACACTTTGCCATACAATGTTGTCACACTTGCCTAAGGTTAATTCTTCAAAATGAAAGCCACAAGTTGGCAAGCCTAAGGGAATCTTGCCACACTTTTGGAGTGTATGTGATGTGGGACCTAGATGTGGCTTGCCTAAGGTGTGGCTTGAACCAAACACCCACCCAAGTTGGTCAAACTTGCCTAACCTTAGGTGTGGCAACCTTAGGCAAACTTAGTCTCAAACCAAACAGCCCCATAGTTTTGTTGATTTTCTTAACAGCTACTTGAACTCTATTTGGCATGCAAAGAAGTAACATAGAGGAGAAGATAAAAGGCAAGATGCTGGAGTATGAGTTCGAACCTAAACTAAGGAAAAAAGCGCCTTCACAGTCTAACCCATGGCCTGCTCCAGCTGCTGGGCAAGTCGCCTTGTCGGTCGATGGCTCGTTTTCCTCCAATGAAACCGCTGGTTCCAGGATGATCCTCAGAAACTCAGACGGTGGACTGATTTTTGCAGCCTACCAATACCTTTTCTTCTGTAATGATGCTCTTGAGCGAAATTACATGCGTTGAGAGAAGGTCTTGTGATCACCGTGGAGCGATCAAACCTATGGTGGTAATCCAGTCTGATTCCTCTACGGTTTCGCGCATGATGGCACGTTTTCGCGCTAGGCTGAATCAGCTTGAGCTCAAGGAAATTTACCTAAACGATCGTAGGTACACGTGGTCCAACGAAAGAAGGAACGCAACGCTGACCAAGGTGGACCACGTCTTCGCCACCATGGACTGGGAATCTCTTTACCCATCATGCTTCCTGTCGGCGCTGGGTTCCGCGGTCTCTGACCACTGCCCGATGATGCTGGATCTTCATGCGGATTTCCGAGTGGGCAAGCGGTTCCGCTTTGAAGCCTTCTGGACGAGAGCAAAGGGCTTCAAGGAAGTGGTGGCGGTAGCTTGGTCCTCGGTGCCGTCTATAGAAAACCCTTTTGTAGCGCTGGACAACAAGCTGCGAGTGACTGCCAAATCGCTGCAGAGCTGGAGTGACAAGTGGATCGGCAACATTAAGCTGCAAATAGCTATCGCGCTTGAGGTCATTCACCGGCCGGATATAGCCATGGATATGAGAGTCCTTTCGGATGAGGAGCGAGGCCTCCGTTCGGTGCTGAAGCGCAAACTCCTATGGTTGTGTTCCCTGGAGCGATCGGTGGCGCGCCAGAGATCGCGGCTTCTATGGCTGCGCGAGGGGGACGCCAGCTCTGAATTCTTTTTTCAGCATGCAAACCACAGGCGTCGAAGGAACGTCATCATGACCCTACAGCATGAGGGCACCTATATCTCGGGTCAGGATGGAATTGCCGCTGTGGTCGACGAGTACTATAGTTCTCTGCTTGGCAAGACGACGCAGCGCGAGCTCAGTCTCAATCTTCAGATCCTGGGCCTCCCGTGCCGAGACCTGCAGCACCTTGAGGTGCCATTTACGGAGGAAGAGGTGGTGAACGTTTTAAGAGCGATGCCAAGAGACAAAGCTCCTGGGCCGGACGGGTTCACTGGTAGATTTTATTTATGCTGTTGGAACATCATCAAGGTCGACTTCATGCGCGCACTTGACAGTTTCTACAATGGAGACATGCGCGGTATGCATGCCATCAACAAGTCCCTCGTCTCCCTCCTGCCCAAGAAGGATGGAGCCTCGGAGCTGCGCGACTTCAGGCCGGTTAGCTTGGTGCATGGGGCCGTCAAGATTTTCGATAAAATTCTGTCCGTCAGGCTTACGGACGACCTGCCGGACCTTGTGGGAGTGCACCAGAGTGCGTTCGTGCGAGGCAGATCCATTCACGATAACTTTATGCTGGTCCAAGCAACGGCCAGGAGGCTGCATGTTCTTAAGAGCCCAACGGCTATGATCAAACTTGACATCTCCAAAGCGTTCGACACGGTGCAGTGGCCGTTCATCATGGAGGTCTTGAAACACATGGGTTTTGGCCCGAGATGGTTGGCTTGGATTGCTGGGTTGCTCTCCACTTCGTCCACACGGATCCTTGTGAACGGGGTGCCTGGGGCTCCAATTCATATGCGGCAAGGACTCAGTCAGGGTGATCCTGTTTCGCCGATGCTTTTCATTCTTATGATGGAGCCACTTCACCACCTGTTCTCTCTCGCGGCTTCGCGTGGTCTGCTGGCTCCACTAGCGCATCGTGGGCTCACCCAGAGGATGTCCAGCTTTGCGGACGATGTCGTGCTCTTTGTTAAGCCCCTTGAGAGTGATCTTCAGCTCAGTGGCCGGCTGCTCGACATATTTGGGGCTGCCTCTGGGCTCCGGATCAATAGGAGCAAGACCTCGGCCATGCCGATTCGGTGTGATGATAACCAGGTGGAGCGTGTTTCTTCAACGCTGCAATGTACGACGGGGACTTTTCCGTGCCGGTATCTGGGGCTGCTGCTAAGCCTTCGAAAAATCACGGCTGCGCAGCTTCACGATCTTGTGCTGCAGGTGGCGAGAAAACTGCCCCACTGGAGAGGGGCAGCACTACCTTGCAGTAGCAGGCTCGTCCTAGTCAAGGCGGTGCTTTGCGCTGTCCTAGTGCACTCCTTGCTCGCTCTCGACATACCGCTGAAGACAATTAAGGCCATCGCCAAGATTTGTCGAGGTTTCCTATGGTGTGGCAAGGACGAGGCGAATGGGGGCCAGTGTCGGGTTGCCTGGGCTGCGGTCTGCACTCCGCGGTGGGCTGGTGGTCTTGGGATTCCCGGCCTCCAATGGCTGAATTACGCACTACAAGCTCGCTGGCCCTGGCTACAACGAACGGATCCCTCGCGGCCATGGAATGACATGCAAATAAAGGTGCCACTAGAGGCGTTGGCGATTTTCCGAGCCGCTGCGATCTCCACTGTGGGTGATGGGCGTTCGACCCTGTTCTGGGAGGATCGTTGGCTGGAGGGCAACAGAATTCAGGATGTGGCGCCGAACTTGTATGCTCATGCCAAACCTCGCTGTCGTGCTACACGAACAGTGTTCGAAGCCATCCAGGAGGGCTCCTGGGCCGCTGATGTGGGCCCCAACATCTCGCCCATCATTCTTCAGGAGTTCCTTCAAGTGTGGAGCCGTGTGCTAATGATACAACTCCAGCCAGATGTGCGAGATGGCATCAGGTGGGCGTGGGAGGACACTGGGCAGTACACCTCGTGCTCGGCTTACGCCTCCAAGTTCTGGGGCAGAGAGGTGGCTCCCTATGCAGAGACAGTGTGGAAATCCAAAGCCCACTTCAATGTCGCTTCTTCTCTTGGCTGGCGGCGTGGAATAGGTGCTGGACTTCGGATCGTCTTGCCAGGCGTGGGCTTCCTCACCAAGATTCATGCCCCTTCTGCGATCAAGACCAAGAGTATAAATCACATCCTGCTCTCCTGCGTGTTGGCTAGGTCTGTGTGGGCAGTTATCTTGGCCGCCCTGGATCGTCCACAGCTGGCCCCGACCGATAGCTCTACCATGGTGGAGTGGTGCAATGCTTGCCAAGAGGGCTACTTGGATGCGAGGGATGCAAGAACACTCCTGGCGCTAGTCCTCTGGACGTTGTGGAAGCATAGGAACGCCGTGGTCTTCGATGGAGCCACCCCCTCAGCGAGCGCGGTGGTCAGGCAGGTGGAGGCGGAAGGACGAGTTTGGAAGACGGCTGGCCTCTTTCGTGGTGATCTAGATGGTTTCTTTGCGGCAATAGGATGACAGATGAACGAGAGGAACGCTTAATGTAAGTCAGGAGTGGGGTAGCGTGTGTAACCACACTGTGACTTTGTAACCTTGGTGGATGGGCTGTCTTCGCCCTTCTTTCCCCCCTCTTTAATGCATGATACGCACCCTCGTGCGTATTCTAGAAAAAAAAATTCCTCTACGGTTCTTTCTTCACTAGCCTCAGATACTTTGGATCGGTCAGTATATGGTAATTTAATCTCTGAGATTAAGCATCTATTAGTTGGTAGAGAATTTTTTTTTCCTTCGAAAATTTCTAGAAACCAAAATAGAGTAGCAGATCGCCTGGTGAACTATGGGAGGTTATAGTGTAACACGGCTTGTTGGCTACAGAATTGCCCACCTTGTATCCGATCCTATGGAATAAAACTCTCTTTCACCCAGCAAAAAAAAGTAGCACGGCCTATGTTAGTGAACTTAGGGAATCTCCAACTCGGATCACCAAACCAGCATCACCCAATGTCCCTTTTTGAGTTGGAAAACTTTTTTGGTTAAGCTTGTCTTTGTACAACAGGATGAACACAAATGAATTATATGTAATGCTATTAGAATGCAGAAGTTAGTGAACAACTCTCTATAATGTTCCATGAGCTGGAAAGAGAACAACTCCCTATTAGTTAATATATGAGAAAAAAAACATGAACATGACATCAGTACTGCCTGTTTTGGGGGGCCATGACACACTGCCCAGTTTTATCTTTTGGAGTTGCAAAAGGTTAAATGACTCCATTCTTGTCTGGTTTATGGATCATAGCAGCGTCATAGTTCGGTCTTTTGACACTGTCTAAGTGTAAGTGCCCTGTACTTTTCATCGTTTGCTTCTTTGTCTTTTGGTTCTATACAATAAATACAATGTGGCAGGTCCCATAAATTGAGGAAGGATCCACTATGAGATGATGCAATCCTCCCCATAAAAATGTGCAGCTTGTACAGACGGCTAACATCACATTTGGTCGGTGCAATGCTTTACATATGTTCAAATAATGTTCTCTGATGTTTTACTCATCGTTCATTCCTAAAGTTAGTGACCTATTTATTCTCCCCACCGCTTTGTTTTTTTCTGAATGATAGCATGAAAAATTTACTGTACTGTCTTTTACCCTCGATACTTGTATTCTGCGTCCTGTGATGAAAGGGAGTTCTCTCCAACTGGTTGGCCCATAATTCATGAATTCTTTAGGTGTTTTTTTTACTGTGGGTGGAATCCCTTTAATTAAGATCAGTTCAAGGATCCTTACATCTGTTTTGGAATTACTATACTTAAGATTTTAGCCACATTGTCTTGTAGCTTGATGTCATGTCATTTGACCGTGGAACCTCAGTTATTGCGATAAACTAACATATGATTGTGGAACATAGGTATGAACATTGATATTATGGACACTAAGACTATATGGATGACCATGATTTGACAGAACAAAAGTGCAAGAGATATTGAGAACCACCATGATTAGCCACTCTATCTTGTTGAAAAATTGTGGTTTTCAAATAATCTCTTTTCTGGTTAGTACCTTTCGTAAGTAGCCTCTTTCTAATGGAATAGAAGTGCAGTAAAAAGTAAGGATGGTCTTTCTTGGGAACCATTAACAAATATGAAATTTCAGGAGAAGGTTAGAGCTGACGGTGAACAAGCAACGAATATACTGCGTAATTAAGTGCATATGATGAAAGGTGATGAGGTCACCAGGACACCAAGTAGAGGACGATGGCTACAGCTATAGTTCCTATATGAATACTTTTTAGCTTAATTGCTGCTTAGAGCGGAAAGAGATCAAAGGGCAATTCCACTATGCTCAAAACCCGGGCACTGCTCCCAAGATGGTTCTCTAAAGAACAATTATCTTGGCTAATTGAATAGTAGCTAAAGATGTATAGCTCGAGTGTGAATCGACTCCCCGCCAATTCTATATTTGATTCTCTAATCATTCCACTGCGTGCACTAAAGAACTGGTTGATTTTTGTGGCATCATCATCCCTTGGTGCTTTATATTGCTTGTTCACCAGGTTTAGGATGGAAAAGAAATTGTAGGTGTGTTCGGTAGATGTAAAAGAGTACAGTTCTATCCACACTAGAAGTTTGGGTGTCATTTCTTGGGAGTTTGGGTATCTAAATCCTGATTCCTTTTCTGCATCTTTTTCTGCTGGGTATGTGAAAGATTTAACTGGTAAACTTCCTTGAATTTGTAGCCTTAGTGTGTCATCCTTAAGCTTGTCAGGCCTAAAAGTCTTAGAGAAGAAAACTATGCACAATTCTTCTACTTTTCTCTCTAGTAGCAGGTACATATTTCCTTCATTGGTTGGGCACAATTTCAGTGAATGATACTCCCTCCGTAAACAAATATAAGAGCGTTTAGATCACTAAAATAGTTATCCAAACGCTCTTATATTTCTTTACGGAGGGAGTACCATATAATTGGGACGGTTCTGCTGCACCATCAAGACAGGATCAGAAAGATTTCAGAAGGTAACCATTCAGAAATGAACCAGGAATTAGCTGATGTGCTGCAAAACTTTTTTTTTTGTTTTCTTGTGTTTTTTTTTCCGACAATGCGTGAATTTCTATGCCTTGATGTATGCCTCATCAATGGACAAAAATAATGTGATTGCCTTTTGAAAACAGTGCCTTGCACTCCAGTGGCAGCACCATGCTCTTTTTTCTGTTCATTCCTCACCACCAATTAAGGCACTAACACCACTTGTTTATTGCTAATACACATCATGCCTGCTCTTAATTGCTTGGAGTTAAACTAATGGCCACCTCTTCCCAATGACACCTATCACCTATGCATATCTGTTCCACCATCTCCTTCTCACATGATGCCTAACCTTGTCCTTGTGTTTTTGTATTCTTCATGGTCTTTTTACCCCTCCACATGTGCCCTACCACCTCCCTATCCCTCATGCCTAGATTCCCCTCTTCTCGATTTCTCTCCCTAGCACCATTTCAACTATTAGACAATGCAATCTTTGCTCCTATAGGCGTCATTTGCAAGCTGGATTTCAAATATTTCCGTTGTCGAGTCCCTTTCTCCCCTTTCCTTTCTGTTTGAATTTTGCCCACCTTTGCTTCTCCTGGCCTTTAAACTCATCTTTTCCCTTTAGTTTGTATATATATGGTTACCTCATTATCTAAAAAAAAGTCTGTATGGTTACTTACATATTTACATGGAATAGACCCTCTTTATCACTAGATGAAACACGTGAGTACCAATAGCCACACCATGTCTATGGGGACCTACGAGCAAATGGAATATTGATGTCTGGGTCGATAGTCACGCGGCAAAGGATCCTTAGAGTCCACTGCCTCACGTGATGTACGTACTAATCGCTTTCGCTTAATAAAAATATCTCTGCGATACATTGAGATGCCTTTCAAGTTTCAACTATAGGTCGATTTAAATACCACTATGAATTACATGCATAAGCATCAAGATAGCAGATGCATTCAGGAACTTGTCAGCAAAACTGATGATACCATATGCATCAAGATACCAAATAATGGAGTTAGTACACAAGTTAAGGTCGGTAGATCTAGGTGATGATGTGGGTTAAAACCTTGAAAACTGTTCACTGTGTAAACGGTGGAGATAGAGGATTCCTCGATCCTTTGGAGAGGCTGTTGTTTCAGCGACATGATATTTCCCGAGAGAAGTGTCTTGTGTTTTGCCCTTTCTGTTCTTGTTGTTAGTAGTTTCCGACAATATGATCGATCGATTTACATTTTTTGGGCTTTGGACTTGAAACATTTTGCTATCTCTTCATTCCTCTTGATGCAAAGATGCAGAAAATGAATTCTTATTCTTCAAAAAAAATAATGTATGTGGTAACTACTTATCAGTACCCTATGGTTACAGTCTGTTCTGATAATTTTGTTTTGGTGTACCTAGTCTGATCTGTGTACTCATGGATGGTTCACCCTCTACTTGCGAGTTACTTCTACATCAGGCCATTGGTCATTTATTTCTGCAACTCTGTTCCTCACTGTAAAAAACAGCAGAATGTACCCTATCTTTTGGGGTGAAACAACCAACACTGCAAATAGAAGTTCTAATTCCAATGTAAATACTCTGCAAGTCCCATCATCTTCTATGGGATTAGTACTGCTGCACTGGTTGTTCAGAACTGCCCATTTACCAATGGGAATTTGGAGTTGGAAGGTAGATCTAGATCTGCGTGTCTGCGAAAATTTCCTGTCCTTTTACTATTATAATCCATCTGCTTGACACAAAAGTACAAAGGGCAGTAATTAAACTAAGTTCCTGGCAGTGAGAAAGGCGAGATTAGATCTAACCGGGAGCATGTGACAGCCTCTCCATTGATGTGTTAGCTTCAGATCCAATCCATTCTGTTTTAATCTGCCAAGGAACAGCCTCTGCCATGAGGGTTTATATAATTGTTACTGCATGGAATGAACTGTTTCTTCTCCTTGTGTCATGTGTTACCACTGAGTGGCCAGCTGTGCTGTCTCCTTTTTATTCTTGTTTCAACTTTCAACTCTGGAGAGCGGGGATAAGTTCTTTGTACCTCGGTAGTTCAATTGTCACCCTGCAATGCCCAAATTTACCTTGCAGGGCTTACTGGGTGATTACAGTATCACATTGAGGAATGAAGTGTGTATAACTCTAACTAACCTCGCAATAAAGGAGAAGTATTTACCAACATAAAAAAATACATTTGTCTTTCTTTTTTCTTCATCCTCGTCATCATCATCACTGTCGTCGTCGTTCTGTGTAGTCTGACATCTATAGTTTGTGAGCAGCTGAGTTGTGACTTTGCTAAATACTAGCAGAACTCCCCGTGCGTTGCTATGAGCAAATGACGAAATAGGGTTTCCCTGCTTTATATTATAAAAGCAACAAAAACCGATCACAGGGTAACTGCTGGGGCGAACAACACTTCAAGCCCAAAAGAAAAAAAAAAGAAAAAAATGCCAACAACGGTAGCTCGGCAAGCACGGATGATCCGCCACCGCTGCGCCCTCCATCTGCGTACCACCACGCGTCATGGCACCGGACCGCCGCGTACCAAGCAACACCTTCAAGAAGGAATGCGACCCCAATGACGCCGCTGCCTGGACAAGTCCTAGGTTTTCCCTCGGCACACGGAGGGGAGCAGGGGATGTGTAGCACTGACGCCCTTCAGGAAGGAATGACAGCACTCTCAAGCATCACCGCGTCGGAGCCGGATGAAGGCAGGGATTTCTCCCGCACCCCCAAGCACCGCCACCCACTCAAACCGGAGCCATCCAACCATCTTGCCACCCACAAGCACGCGCCACCACGGTCTTGGACTCATCCATGCCGCCCCGCTGCGAACACCACCATGAGGTCAAGAGAACAGAGGCCAGGGCGGAAGCATCGGAGCCGCATGGGAGGGAACCGCCTCCACGGCTGTCGTGTCAGAGGCATGTGCCTCCAGCACCGACGCGGATTGCCGACCGGACGCCGCAACGGAGGCAAACCAGGCCACCTGGGCCCTACCAAGCCCATATCAGGCCCGCAAAGCCCCGGCCACCGCGCTGCTGCACGCCGGCAACCGAGCCGCCACCCTTTACCAGCTCGACGCACCGCCACAGCCTCTCGAGAGCCACGCCAACGCCACACCTTGCCGCCGGCCCGCCCAGACCCATATGGGGCCCAAAGGGCCTAGATCTGGGCCGGGCGGGCGCCGCCAGCCCGCGCCACCCCGCCGCCAACGACGACGACACCAGCCAGAGTTTGCCCCCGCCAGCGCTAGGAGCACCCGCCGCCGCGCAGGACCGCTGTCGCCTAGGGGCACCGCCTGGAACCGCTCCGCCCTGCACCGGAGGAACCCCGGGAGGGGAAAGGCTAGGGGCCACCGCCGCCAGTGTCGCTCGGGCCAGGCCCGCAGTGGGCGCCGGTGACGGTTGTGGGGAGGTAAAGTTGAGAGGGGGAGCTCGCGGAGGGAAGTGCGGGGCGCGATCGGTCACCCGCGGGGGCGACGCGCTCGCGGTCGGGGAGTGGGTGATTCAGGTAGGGATCAGACCGTGCGTTGCTATGAGCTATCCATCATGTTATCTTCAACATGTGGGCTTAATACATAAACCCCACCCCACGACACACTCTTATCTTTTTCTGTCGGACCATCCTCTTCCCACTCAGTTTCCCGCCATAGTGGGACATTTCTCGTTGGAGCCTCCTCCTTTAAAATCAGTTGACGCCCACCTCACCTTCGCCATGTGTTTCAATAGGATGAAAATTTTCATATTAACAATATAATTGTGGGTTAAACTAACACATACTGCTGACATAAAATAAATAATAACTGTAGATATCATTCTCAAAGGTCCATTCAACTTTGCAAATGCACACTGATGTGAGAGGTGAGTGACAACCTGAACGTATTCTCTGTCACCAATAAGCTCCACCTCCAGCAAACATACCATTCATTGCTAGAAGGGATAATTGTCGTTCTTCTCTTCCCTGTCATCCCCTACATGTTCTACTCATAGCCTCTTCGCCAACCCATTTCATTGGCGCCAACTAGCACCATGTCAATATCAGTGCATTCATCAACGAAGCCTTATCTTCTTATTCCTCCTTCCTCGCCAGCTTTAGTTCCCGTTCCTACTTATTTTATAGAATACTATTTCTTTATTTTTTTCGCTTTATTTTTTGGAATACTCATTTCTTCTCCAACATCATGAATCACTTGGTTGCTTTAGTATCTTTTCCTTCTTATTCTTGGAACACGGTTTTTTCTACTATATCATGAATCATCTGGCCAATGTTGTGTCGTGTTGTCTGATACGTCTCCGTCGTATCTATAATTTTTGATTGTTCCATGCCAATATTATACAACTTTCATATACTTTTGGCAACTTTTTATACTATTTTTGGGACTAACATATTGATCCAGTGCCCAGTGCCAGTTCCTGTTTGTTGCATGTTTTATGTTTCTCAGAAACCCCGTATCAAACGGAATCCAAACGGGATAAAAACGGACGGAGAATATTTTTGGAATATTTGGAAAATATGGGAAGAAGAATCAACGTGAGACGGTGCCCGAGGTGGCCACGAGGCAGGGGGCGCGCCTGCCCCCCTCATGGGCCCCCCATAAGGCGGTTGCTGCTATTCTTTTGCCGCAAGAAAGCTAATTTTTGGAGAAAAATCTGGGCGAAGGTTTCAATCCAATCGGAGTTACGGATCTCTATATATATACGAAACGGTGAAAAGGCAGAATACAGGAGCGCAGAAACAGAGAGAGACAGAGAGACAGATCCAATCTCGGAGGGGCTCTCGCCCCTCCCATGCCATGGAGGCCAAGGACCAGAGGGGAAACCCTTCTCCTGTTGGAAATATGCCCTAGAGGCAATAATAAATGGTTATTATTATATTTCTTTGTTCATGATAATTGTCTATTGTTCATGCTATAATTGTGTTATCCGGAAATCGTAATACATGTGTGAATATATAGACCACAACGTGTCCCTAGTAAGCCTCTAGTTGACTAGCTCGTTGATCAACAGATAGTCATGGTTTCCTGATTATGGACATTGGATGTCATTGATAACGGGATCACATCATTAGGAGAATGATGTGATGGACAAGACCAAATCCTAAGCATAGCACAAAAGATCGTGTAGTTCGTTTGCTAGAGCTTTTCCAATGTCAAGTATCATTTCCTTAGACCATGAGATCGTGCAACTCCCGGATACCGTAGGAGTGCTTTGGGTGTGCCAAACGTCACAACGTAACTGGGTGACTATAAAGGTACACTACGGGTATCTCCGAAAGTGTCTGTTGAGTTGGAACGGATCGAGACTGGGATTTGTCACTCCGTATGACGGAGAGGTATCTCTGGGCCCACTCAGTAATGCATCATCATAATGAGCTCAATGTGACTAAGGAGTTAGCCACGGGATCATGCATTACGGTACGAGAAAAGTGACTTGCCGGTAACGAGATTGAACAAGGTATTGGGATACCGACGATCGAATCTCGGGCAAGTAACGTACCGATTGACAAAGGGAATTGTATACGGGATTGATTGAATCCTCGACATCGTGGTTCATCCGATGAGATCATCGTGGAACATGTGGGAGCCAACATGGGTATCCAGATCCCGCTGTTGGTTATTGACCGGAGAGGCGTCTCGGTCATGTCTGCATGTCTCCCGAACCCGTAGGGTCTACACACTTAAGGTTCGGTGACGTTAGGGTTGTAGAGATATTAGTATTCGAAAACCCGAAAGTTGTTCGGAGTCCCGGATGAGATCCCGGACGTCACGAGGAGTTCCGGAATGGTCCGGAGGTGAAGAATTATATATAGGAAGTCCAGTTTCGGCCACCGGGAAAGTTTCGGGGGTTATCGGTATTGTACCGGGACCACCGGAAGGGTCCCGGGGGTCCACCGGGTGGGGCCACCTGTCCCGGAGGGCCCCATGAGCTGAAGTGGGAAGGGAACCAGCCCTTAGTGGGCTGGGGCGCCCCCCCATGGGCCTCCCCCTGCGCCTAGGGTTGGAAACCCTGGGGGTGGGGGGCGCCCCACTTGACTTGGGGGGGAAGTTTCCCCCCTGGCCGCCGCCCCCCTTGTAGATGGGTTCCAGGGCCGGCGCCCCCCCCTCCAGGGGTCCCTATATATAGTGGGGGGAGGGAGGGCAGCAACACCACAGCCCCTGGCGCCTCCCTCTCCCCCCTGCAACACCTCTCCCTCTCGCAAAAGCTTGGCGAAGCCCTGGCGAGATCCCCGCTACATCCACCACCACGCCGTCGTGCTGCTGGATCTCCATCAACCTCTCCTTTCCCCTTGCTGGATCAAGAAGGAGGAGACGTCGCTGCTCTGTACGTGTGTTGAACGCGGAGGTGCCGTCCGTTCGGCACTCGGTCATCGGTGATTTGGATCACGGCGAGTACGACTCCATCAACCCCGTTCATTGGAACGCTTCCGCTCGCGATCTACAAGGGTATGTAGATGCACTCCTTTCCCCTCGTTGCTAGTATACTCCATAGATGGATCTTGGTGATGCGTAGGAAATTTTAAAATTCTGCTACGATCCCCGACAGTGGCATGATGAGCCAGGTTTATGCGTAGTTACTATGCACGAGTAGAACACAAAGCAGTTGTGGGCGTAGATGTTGCCAATTCTTCTTGCCGCTACTAGTCTTATCTTGTTTCGGCGGTATTGTGGGATGAAGCGGCCCGGACCGACCTTACACGTACGCTTACGTGAGACAGGTTCCACCGACTGACATGCACTAGTTGCATAAGGTGGCTAGCGGGTGTCTGTCTCTCCCACTTTAGTCGGAACGGATTCGATGAAAAGGGTCCTTATGAAGGGTAAATAGAAATTGGCACATCACGTTGTGGTTTTACGTAGGTAAGAAACGTTCTTGCTAGAAACCTATACAAGCCACGTAAAAACTTGCAACAACAACTAGAGGACGTCTAACTTGTTTTTGCAGCATGTGCCTTGTGATGTGATATGGCCAGAAGATGTGATGAATGATATATGTGATGTATGAGATTGATCATATTCTTGTAATAGGAATCACGACTTGCATGTCGATGAGTATGACAACCGGCAGGAGCCATAGGAGTTGTCTTTATTTTTTGTATGACCTGCGTGTCATTGAATAACGCCATGTAAATTACTTTACTTTATTGCTAAACGCGTTAGCCATAGAAGTAGAAGTAATCGTTGGCGTGACAACTTCATGAAGACACAATGATGGAGATCATGGTGTCATGCCGGTGACGAAGATGATCATGGTGCCCCGAAGATGGAGATCAAAGGAGCAAAATGATATTGGCCATATCATGTCACTATTTGATTGCATGTGATGTTTATCATGTTTTGCATCTTATTTGCTTAGAACGACGGTAGTAAGTAAGATGATCCCTTATAATAATTTCAAGAAAGTGTTCCCCCTAACTGTGCACCGTTGCGAAGGTTCGTTGTTTCGAAGCACCACGTGATGATCGGGTGTGATAGATTCTAACGTTCGCATACAACGGGTGTTGACGAGCCTAGCATGTACAGACATGGCCTCGGAACACACGCAATACACTTAGGTTGACTTGACGAGCCTAGCATGTACAGACATGGCCTCGGAACACGGAGGACCGAAAGGTCGAGCATGAGTCGTATAGAAGATACGATCAACATGGAGATGTTCACCGATCTTGACTAGTCCGTCTCACGTGATGATCGGACACGGCCTAGTTAACTCGGATCATGTTTCACTTAGATGACTAGAGGGATGTCTATCTGAGTGGGAGTTCATTGAGTAATTTGATTAGATGAACTTAATTATCATGAACTTAGTCTAAAATCTTTACAATATGTCTTGTAGATCAAATGGCCCACGTTGTCCTCAACTTCAACGCGTTCCTAGAGAAAACCAAGCTGGAAGATGATGGCAGCAACTATACGGACTGGGTCCGGAACCTGAGGATCATCCTCATAGCTGCCAAGAAAGATTATGTCCTAGAAGCACCGCTAGGTGAAGCACCCATCCCAGAGAACCAAGACGTTATGAACGCTTGGCAATCACGTGCTGATGATTACTCCCTCGTTCAGTGCGGCATGCTTTACAGCTTAGAACCGGGGCTCCAAAAGCGTTTTGAGAAGCATGGAGCATATGAGATGTTCGAAGAGCTGAAAATGGTTTTCCAAGCTCATGCCCGGGTCGAGAGATATGAAGTCTCCGACAAGTTCTTCAGCTGTAAAATGGAGGAAAATAGTTCTGTTAGTGAGCACATACTCAGAATGTCTGGGTTACACAACCGCTTGTCTCAGCTGGGAGTTAATCTCCCGGATGACGCGGTCATTGACAGAATCCTTCAGTCGCTTCCACCGAGCTACAAGAGCTTTGTGATGAACTTCAATATGCAGGGGATGGAAAAGACCATTCCTGAGGTATATTCAATGCTGAAATCAGCGGAGGTGGAGATCAGAAAGGAACATCAAGTGTTGATGGTGAATAAAACCACTAAGTTCAAGAAAGGCAAGGGTAAGAAGAACTTCAAGAAGGACGGCAAGGGAGTTGCCGCGCCCGGTAAGCCAGTTGCCGGGAAGAAGCCAAGGAATGGACCCAAGCCTGAGACTGAGTGCTTTTATTGCAAGGGAAGTGGTCACTGGAAGCGGAACTGCCCCAAATACTTAGCGGACAAGAAGGCCGGCAACACCAAAGGTATATGTGATATACATGTAATTGATGTGTACCTTACCAGTACTCGTAGTAGCTCCTGGGTATTTGATACCGGTGCGGTTGCTCATATTTGTAACTCAAAACAGGAACTGCGGAATAAGCGGAGACTGGCAAAGGACGAGGTGACGATGCGCGTCGGGAATGGTTCCAAGGTCGATGTGATCGCCGTCGGCACGCTACCTCTGCATTTACCTACGGGATTAGTTTTAAACCTCAATAATTGTTATTTAGTGCCAGCTTTGAGCATGAACATTGTATCTGGATCTCGTTTAATTCGAGATGGCTACTCATTTAAATCCGAGAATAATGGTTGTTCTATTTATTTGAGAGATATGTTTTATGGTCATGCCCCGCTGGTCAATGGTTTATTCTTGATGAATCTCGAACGTGATGTTACACATATTCATAGTGTGAATACCAAAAGATGTAAAGTTGATAACGATAGTCCCACATACTTGTGGCACTGCCGCCTTGGTCACATTGGTGTCAAGCGCATGAAGAAGCTCCATGCAGATGGACTTTTGGAGTCTCTTGATTACGAATCATTTGACACGTGCGAACCATGCCTCATGGGTAAGATGACCAAGACTCCGTTCTCCGGAACAATGGAGCGAGCAACCAACTTATTGGAAATCATACATACCGATGTGTGCGGTCCAATGAGTGTTGAGGCTCGCGGAGGATATCGTTATGTTCTCACTCTCACTGATGACTTAAGTAGATATGGGTATGTCTACCTAATGAAACACAAGTCTGAAACCTTTGAAAAGTTCAAGGAATTTCAGAGTGAGGTTGAGAATCAACGTGACAGGAAAATAAAATTCTTACGATCAGATCGTGGTGGAGAATATTTAAGTCACGAATTTGGTACGCACTTAAAGAAATGTGGAATCGTTTCACAACTCACGCCGCCTGGAACACCTCAGCGAAACGGTGTGTCCGAACGTCGTAATCGCACTCTATTGGATATGGTGCGATCTATGATGTCTCTTACCGATCTACCGCTCTCATTTTGGGGCTATGCTTTAGAGACTGCCGCATTCACTTTAAATAGGGCTCCGTCGAAATCCGTTGAGACGACACCGTATGAATTATGGTTTGGGAAGAAACCTAAGCTGTCGTTTCTAAAAGTTTGGGGATGCGATGCTTATGTCAAGAAACTTCAACCTGAAAAGCTCGAACCCAAGTCGGAAAAATGCGTCTTCATAGGATACCCTAAGGAAACTATTGGGTATACCTTCTACCTCAGATCCGAAGGCAAGATCTTTGTTGCCAAGAACGGGTCCTTTCTGGAGAAAGAGTTTCTCTCGAAAGAATTAAGTGGGAGGAAAGTGGAACTTGATGAGGTGATAGTCACTCCTTCCGAACCGAAAGTAGCGCAGCGCGGGAAGATGTTCCTGTGGTGCCTACACCGACTGGGGAGGAAGTTAATGATGATGATCATGAAGCTTCGGATCAAGTTACTGCTGAACTTCGAAGGTCCACAAGGACACGTTCCGCACCAGAGTGGTACGGCAACCCTGTCCTGGAAATCATGTTGTTAGACAACGGTGAACCTTCGAACTATGAAGAAGCGATGGCGGGCCCGGATTCCGACAAATGGCTAGAAGCCATGAAATCCGAGATAGGATCCATGTATGAAAACGAAGTATGGACTTTGACTGACTTGCCCGATGATCGGCGAGCCATAGAAAATAAATGGATCTTTAAGAAGAAGACAGACGCGGATGGTAACGTGACCATCTATAAGGCTCGACTTGTCGCTAAGGGTTATCGACAAGTTCAAGGGGTTGACTACGATGAGACTTTCTCACCCGTAGCGAAGCTGAAGTCCGTCCGAATCATGTTAGCAATTGCCGCATTCTATGATTATGAGATATGGCAAATGGACGTCAAAACGGCATTCCTTAACGGCTTCCTTAAGGAAGAATTGTATATGATGCAGCCGGAAGGTTTTGTCGATCCTAAGAATGCTAACAAGGTATGCAAGCTCCAGCGCTCCATCTATGGCTGGTGCAAGCATCTCGGAGTTGGAACATTCGTTTTGATGAGATGATCAAAGCGTTTGGGTTTACACAGACTTATGGAGAAGCCTGTGTTTACAAGAAAGTGAGTGGGAGCTCTGTAGCATTTCTCTTATTATATGTGGATGACATACTATTGATGGGAAATGATATAGAATTCTTGGAAAGTATAAAGGCCTATTTGAATAAGTGTTTTTCAATGAAGGACCTTGGAGAAGCTGCTTATATATTAGGCATCAAGATCTATAGAGATAGATCAAGACGCCTCATTGGTCTTTCACAGAGTACGTACCTTGACAAGATATTGAAGAAGTTCAATATGGATCAGTCCAAGAAGGGGTTCTTGCCTGTATTGCAAGGTGTGCAATTGAGCACGGCTCAATGCCCGACCACGGCAGAAGATAGAGAAAAGATGAGTGTCATCCCCTATGCCTCGGCCATAGGGTCTATTATGTATGCCATGCTGTGTACCAGACCTGATGTAAACCTTGCCGTAAGTTTGGTAGGAAGGTACCAAAGTAATCCCGGCATGGAACACTGGACAGCGGTCAAGAATATCCTGAAGTACCTGAAGAGGACTAAGGATATGTTTCTCGTTTATGGAGGTGACGAAGAGCTCGTCGTAAAGGGTTACGTCGACGCTAGCTTCGACACAGATCTGGATGACTCGAAGTCACAAACCGGATACGTGTATATTTTGAATGGAGGGGCAGTAAGCTGGTGCAGTTGCAAGCAAAGCGTCGTGGCGGGATCTACATGTGAAGCGGAGTACATGGCAGCCTCAGAGGCAGCGCAAGAAGCAATCTGGATGAAGGAGTTCATTACCGACCTAGGGGTGATTCCCAATGCGTCGGGCCCGATGACTCTCTTCTGTGACAACACTGGAGCTATTGCCCTTGCCAAGGAGCCCAGGTTTCACAGGAAGACCAGGCATATCAAGCATCGCTTCAACTCCATTCGTGAAAGTGTTCAAAATGGAGACATAGATATTTGTAAAGTACATACGGACCTGAATGTAGCAGATCCGTTGACTAAACCTCTCCCTAGAGCAAAACATGATCAACACCAGAACGCTATGGGTGTTCGATTCATCACAATGTAACTAGATTATTGACTCTAGTGCAAGTGGGAGACTGTTGGAAATATGCCCTAGGGGCAATAATAAATGGTTATTATTATATTTCTTTGTTCATGATAATTGTCTATTGTTCATGCTATAATTGTGTTATCCGGAAATCGTAATACATGTGTGAATACATAGACCACAACGTGTCCCTAGTAATCCTCTAGTTGACTAGCTCGTTGATCAACAGATAGTCATGGTTTCCTGACTATGGACATTGGATGTCATTGATAACGGGATCACATCATTAGGAGAATGATGTGATGGACAAGACCCAATCCTAAGCATAGCACAAAAGATCGTGTAGTTCGTTTGCTAGAGCTTTTCCAATGTCAAGTATCATTTCCTTAGACCATGTGATCGTGCAACTCCCGGATACCGTAGGAGTGCTTTGGGTGTGCCAAACGTCACAACGTAACTGGGTGACTATAAAGGTACACTACGGGTATCTCCGAAAGTGTCTGTTGGGTTGGCACGGATCGAGACTGGGATTTGTCACTCCGTATGACGGAGAGGTATCTCTGGGCCCACTCGGTAATGCATCATCATAATGAGCTCAATGTGACTAAGGAGTTGGCCACGTGATCATGCATTACGGTACGAGTAAAGTGACTTGCCGGTAACGAGATTGAACAAGGTATTGGGATACCGACGATCGAATCTCGCGCAAGTAACGTACCGATTGACAAAGGGAATTGTATACGGGATTGATTGAATCCTCGACATCGTGGTTCATCCGATGAGATCATCGTGGAACATGTGGGAGCCAACATGGGTATCCAGATCCCGCTGTTGGTTATTGACCGGAGAGGCGTCTCGGTCATGTCTGCATGTCTCCCGAACCCGTAGGGTCTACACACTTAAGGTTCGGTGACGCTAGGGTTGTAGAGATATTAGTATGCGGAAACCCGAAAGTTGTTCGGAGTCCCGGATGAGATCCCGGACGTCACGAGGAGTTCCGGAATGGTCCGAAGGTGAAGATATATATATATATAGGAAGTCCAGTTTCGGCCACCGGGAAAGTTTCGGGGGTTATCGGTATTGTACCGGGACCACCGGAAGGGTCCCGGGGGTCCACCAGGTTTGGCCACCTATCCCGGAGGGCCCCATGGGCTGAAGTGGGAAGGGAACCAGCCCTTAGTGGGCTGGGGCGCCCCCCATGGGCCTCCCCCTGCGCCTAGGGTTGGAAACCCTGGGGGTGGGGGGCGCCCCACTTGACTTGGGGGGGAATGTTGTCCTATCGATGGTTGATGAATTTCCTATGCATCACCAGGATCCATCTATGGAGTATACTAGCAACGAGGGGAAAGGAGTGCATCTACATACCCTTGTAGATCGCGAGCGGAAGCGTTCCAATGAACGGGGTTGATGGAGTCGTACTCGCCGTGATCCAAATCACCGATGACCGAGTGCCGAACGGACGGCACCTCCGCGTTCAACACACGTACAGAGCAGCGACGGCTCCTCCTTATTGATCCAGCAAGGGGAAAGGAGAGGTTGATGGAGATCCAGCAGCACGACGGCGTGGTGGTGGATGTAGCGGGGATCTCGGCAGGGCTTCGCCAAGCTTCTGCGAGAGGGAGAGGTGTTTGCAGGGGGAGAGGGAGGCGCCAGGGTGCTGTGGTGCTGCTGCCCTCCCTCCCCCCACTATATATAGGACCCCTGGGGGCGCCGCCCTGGGAGATCAGATCTCCAAGGGGGGGCGGCGGCCAAGGGGGAAGGGGGGTGGCTTCCCCCAAGCCAAGTGGGGCGCCCCCACCCTAGGGTTCCAACCCTAGGCGAAGGGGAGGCCCATGGGGGGGCGCCCCAGCCCACTAAGGCTGGTTCCCTTCCCACTTCAGCCCATGGGGCCCTCCGGGACAGGTGGCCCCACTCGGTGGACCCCCAGACCCTTCCAGTGGTCCCGGTACAATACCGATAACCCCCGAAACTTTCCCGGTGGCCGAAACTGGACTTCCTATATATATATATATTATATATATATATATATCTTCCTATATATTGCATAGGGTTATGTTGTCCTATCGATGGTTGATGAATTTCCTACGCATCACCAAGATCCATCTATGGAGTATACTAGAACCGAGGGGAAAGGAATGCATCTACATACCCTTGTAGATCGCGAGCGGAAGCGTTCCAATGAACGGGGTTGATGGAGTCGTACTCGCCGTGATCCAAATCACCGATGACCGAGTGCCGAACGGACGACACCTCCGCGTTCAACACACGTACGGAGAAGCGACGTCTCCTCCTTCTTGATCCAGCATGGGGAAAGGAGAGGTTGATGGAGATCCAGCAGCACGACGGCGTGGTGGTGGATGTAGCGGGGATCTCGGCAGGGCTTCGCCAAGCTTCTGCGAGAGGGAGAGGTGTTGCAGGGGGAGAGGGAGGCGCCAGGGGCTGTGGTGCTGCTGCCCTCCCTCCCCCCACTATATATAGGGACCCCTGGGGGGGCGCCGGCCCTGGGAGATCAGATCTCCAAGGGGGGCGGCGGCCAAGGGGAAAGGGGGGGTGGCTTCCCCCCCAAGCCAAGTGGGGCGCCCCCACCCCTAGGGTTTCCAACCCTAGGCGCAGGGGGAGGCCCAAGTGGGGGCGCCCCAGCCCACTAAGGGCTGGTTCCCTTCCCACTTCAGCCCATGGGGCCCTCCGGGATAGGTGGCCCCACCCGGTGGACCCCCGGGACCCTTCCGGTGGTGCCGGTACAATACCGATAACCCCCGAAACTTTCCCGGTGGCCGAAACTGGACTTCCCATATATAATTCTTCACCACCGGACCATTCCGGAACTCCTCGTGACGTCCGGGATCTCATCCGGGACTCCGAACAACTTTCGGGTTTCCGCATACTAGTATCTCTACAACCCTAGCGTCACCGAACCTTAAGTGTGTAGACCCTACGGGTTCGGGAGACATGCAGACATGACCGAGACGCCTCTCCGGTCAATAACCAACAGCGGGATCTGGATACCCATGTTGGCTCCCACATGTTCCACGATGATCTCATCGGATGAACCACGATATCGAGGATTCAATCAATCCCATATACAATTCCCTTTGTCAATCGGTACGTTACTTGCCCGAGATTCGATCGTCGGTATCCCAATACCTTGTTCAATCTCGTTACCGGCAAGTCACTTTACTCGTACCGTAATGCATGATCCCGTGGCTAACTCCTTAGTCACATTGAGCTCATTATGATGATGCATTACCGAGTGGGCCCAGAGATACCTCTCCGTCATACGGAGTGACAAATCCCAGTCTCGATCCGTGCCAACTCAACAGACACTTTCGGAGATACCCGTAGTGCACCTTTATAGTCACCCAGTTACGTTGTGACGTTTGGCACACCCAAAGCACTCCTACGGTATCCGGGAGTTGCACGATCTCATGGTCTAAGGAAATGATACTTGACATTGGAAAAGCTCTAGCAAACGAACTACACGATCTTTTATGCTATGCTTAGGATTGGGTCTTGTCCATCACATCATTCTCCTAATGATGTGATCCCGTTATCAATGACATCCAATGTCCATAGTCAGGAAACCATGACTATCTGTTGATCAACGAGCTAGTCAACTAGAGGCTTACTAGGGACACGTTGTGGTCTATGTATTCACACATGTATTACGATTTCCGGATAACACAATTATAGCATGAACAATAGACAATTATCATGAACAAAGAAATATAATAATAACCATTTATTATTGCCTCTAGGGCATATTTCCAACAGTCTCCCACTTGCACTAGAGTCAATAATCTAGTTACATTGTGATGAATCGAACACCCATAGCGTTCTGGTGTTGATCATGTTTTGCTCTAGGGAGAGGTTTAGTCAACGGATCTGCTACATTCAGGTCCGTATGTACTTTACAAATATCTATGTCTCCATTTTGAACACTTTCACGAATGGAGTTGAAGCGACGCTTGATATGCCTGGTCTTCCTGTGAAACCTGGGCTCCTTGGCAAGGGCAATAGCTCCAGTGTTGTCACAGAAGAGAGTCATCGGGCCCGACGCATTGGGAATCACCCCTAGGTCGGTAATGAACTCCTTTATCCAGACTGCTTCCTGTGCTGCCTCTGAGGCGCCATGTACTCCGCTTCACATGTAGATCCCGCCACGACGCTTTGCTTGCAACTGCACCAGCTTACTGCTCCTCCATTCAAAATATACACGTATCCGGTTTGTGACTTCGAGTCATCCAGATCTGTGTCGAAGCTAGCGTCGACGTAACCCTTTACGACGAGCTCTTCGTCACCTCCATAAACGAGAAACATATCCTTAGTCCTCTTCAGGTACTTCAGGATATTCTTGACCGCTGTCCAGTGTTCCATGCCGGGATTACTTTGGTACCTTCCTACCAAACTTACGGCAAGGTTTACATCAGGTCTGGTACACAGCATGGCATACATAATAGACCCTATGGCCGAGGCATAGGGGATGACACTCATCTTTTCTCTATCTTCTGCCGTGGTCGGGCATTGAGCCGTGCTCAATTGCACACCTTGCAATACAGGCAAGAACCCCTTCTTGGACTGATCCATATTGAACTTCTTCAATATCTTGTCAAGGTACGTACTCTGTGAAAGACCAATGAGGCGTCTTGATCTATCTCTATAGATCTTGATGCCTAATATATAAGCAGCTTCTCCAAGGTCCTTCATTGAAAACACTTATTCAAATAGGCCTTTATACTTTCCAAGAATTCTATATCATTTCCCATCAATAGTATGTCATCCACATATAATAAGAGAAATGCTACAGAGCTCCCACTCACTTTCTTGTAAACACAGGCTTCTCCATAAGTCTGTGTAAACCCAAACGCTTTGATCATCTCATCAAAACGAATGTTCCAACTCCGAGATGCTTGCACCAGTCCATAGATGGAGCCCTGGAGCTTGCATACCTTGTTAGCATTCTTAGGATCGACAAAACCTTCCGGCTGCATCATATACAATTCTTCCTTAAGGAAGCCGTTAAGGAATGCCGTTTTGACGTCCATTTGCCATATCTCATAATCATAGAATGCGGCAATTGCTAACATGATTCGGACGGACTTCAGCTTCGCTACGGGTGAGAAAGTCTCATCGTAGTCAACCCCTTGAACTTGTCGATAACCCTTAGCGACAAGTCGAGCCTTATAGATGGTCACGTTACCATCCGCGTCTGTCTTCTTAAAGATCCATTTATTTTCTATGGCTCGCCGATCATCGGGCAAGTCAGTCAAAGTCCATACTTCGTTTTCATACATGGATCCTATCTCGGATTTCATGGCTTCTAGCCATTTGTCAGAATCCGGGCCCGCCATCGCTTCTTCATAGTTCGAAGGTTCACCGTTGTCTAACAACATGATTTCCAGGACAGGGTTGCCGTACCACTCTGGTGCGGAACGTGTCCTTGTGGACCTTCGAAGTTCAGCAGTAACTTGATCCGAAGCTTCATGATCATCATCATTAACTTCCTCCCCAGTCGGTGTAGGCACCACAGGAACATCTTCCCGCGCTGCGCTACTTTCGGTTCGGAAGGGGTGACTATCACCTCATCAAGTTCCACTTTCCTCCCACTTAATTCTTTCGAGAGAAACTCTTTCTCCAGAAAGGACCCGTTCTTGGCAACAAAGATCTTGCCTTCGGATCTGAGGTAGAAGGTATACCCAATAGTTTCCTTGGGGTATCCTATGAAGACGCATTTTTCCGACTTGGGTTCGAGCTTTTCAGGTTGAAGTTTCTTGACATAAGCATCGCATCCCCAAACTTTTAGAAACGACAGCTTAGGTTTCTTCCCAAACCATAATTCATACGGTGTCGTCTCAACGGATTTCGACGGAGCCCTATTTAAAGTGAATGCGGCAGTCTCTAAAGCATAGCCCCAAAATGAGAGCGGTAGATCGGTAAGAGACATCATAGATCGCACCATATCCAATAGAGTGCGATTACGACGTTCGGACACACCGTTTCGCTGAGGTGTTCCAGGCGGCGTGAGTTGTGAAACGATTCCACATTTCTTTAAGTGCGTATCAAATTCGTGACTTAAATATTCTCCACCACGATCTGATCGTAAGAATTTTATTTTCCTGTCACGTTGATTCTCAACCTCACTCTGAAATTCCTTGAACTTTTCAAAGGTTTCAGACTTGTGTTTCATTAGGTAGACATACCCATATCTACTTAAGTCATTAGTGAGAGTGAGAACATAACGATATCCTCCGCGAGCCTCAACACTCATTGGACCGCACACATCGGTATGTATGATTTCCAATAAGTTGGTTGCTCGCTTCATTGTTCCGGAGAACGGAGTCTTGGTCATCTTACCCATGAGGCATGGTTCGCACGTGTCAAATGATTCGTAATCAAGAGACTCCAAAAGTCCATCTGCATGGAGCTTCTTCATGCGCTTGACACCAATGTGACCAAGGCGGCAGTGCCACAAGTATGTGGGACTATCGTTATCAACTTTACATCTTTTGGTATTCACACTATGAATATGTGTAACAGATTCATCAAGAATAAACCATTGACCAGCGGGGCATGACCATAAAACATATCTCTCAAATAAATAGAACAACCATTATTCTCGGATTTAAATGAGTAGCCATCTCGAATTAAACGAGATCCAGATACAATGTTCATGCTCAAAGATGGCACTAAATAACAATTATTGAGGTTTAAAACTAATCCCGTAGGTAAATGCAGAGGTAGCGTGCCGACGGCGATCACATCGACCTTGGAACCATTCCCGACGCGCATCGTCGCCTCATCCTTTGCTAGTCTCCGCTTATTCCGCAGTTCCTGTTTTGAGTTACAAATATGAGCAACCGCACCGGTATCAAATACCCAGGAGCTACTACGAGTACTGGTAAGGTACACATCAATTACATGTATATCACATATACCTTTGGTGTTGCCGGCCTTCTTGTCCGCTAAGTATTTGGGGCAGTTCCGCTTCCAGTGACCACTTCCCTTGCAATAAAAGCACTCAGTCTCAGGCTTGGGTCCATTCCTTGGCTTCTTCCCGGCAACTGGCTTACCGGGCGCGGTAACTCCCTTGCCGTCCTTCTTGTAGTTCTTCTTGCCCTTGCCTTTCTTGAACTTAGTGGTTTTATTCACCATCAACACTTGATGTTCCTTTCTGATCTCCACCTCCGCTGATTTCAGCATTGAATATACCTCAGGAATGGTCTTTTCCATCCCCTGCATATTGAAGTTCATCACAAAGCTCTTGTAGCTCGGTGGAAGCGACTGAAGGATTCTGTCAATGACCGCGTCATCCGGGAGATTAAATCCCAGCTGAGACAAGCGGTTGTGTAACCCAGACATTCTGAGTATGTGCGCACTAACAGAACTATTTTCCTCCATCTTACAGCTGAAGAACTTGTCGGAGACTTCATATCTCTCGACCCGGGCATGAGCTTGGAAAACCATTTTCAGCTCTTCGAACATCTCATATGCTCCATGCTTCTCAAAACGCTTTTGGAGCCCCGTTTCAAAGCTGTAAAGCATGCCGCACTGAACGAGGGAGTAATCATCAGCACGTGATTGCCAAGCGTTCATAAGGTCTTGGTTCTCTGGGATGGGTGCTTCACCTAGCGGTGCTTCTAGGACATAATCTTTCTTGGCAGCTATGAGGATGATCCTCAGGTTCCGGACCCAGTCCGTATAGTTGCTGCCATCATCTTTCAGCTTGGTTTTCTCTAGGAACGCGTTGAATTTGAGGACAACGTGGGCCATTTGATCTACAAGACATATTGTAAAGATTTTAGACTAAGTTCATGATAATTAAGTTCATCTAATCAAATTACTCAATGAACTCCCACTCAGATAGACATCCCTCTATTCATCTAAGTGAAACATGATCCGAGTTAACTAGGCCGTGTCCGATCATCACGTGAGACGGACTAGTCAAGATCGGTGAACATCTCCATGTTGGTCGTATCATCTATACGACTCATGCTCGACCTTTCGGTCCTCCGTGTTCCGAGGCCATGTCTGTACATGCTAGGCTCGTCAAGTCAACCTAAGTGTATTGCGTGTGTTCCGAGGCCATGTCTGTACATGCTAGGCTCGTCAACACCCGTTGTATGCGAACGTTAGAATCTATCACACCCATCATCACGTGGTGCTTCGAAACAACGAACCTTCGCAACGGTGCACAGTTAGGGGGAACACTTTCTTGAAATTATTATAAGGGATCATCTTACTTACTACCATCGTTCTAAGAAAATAAGATGCAAAACATGATAAACATCACATGCAATCAAATAGTGACATGATATGGCCAATATCATTTTGCTCCTTTGATCTCCATCTTCGGGGCACCATGATCATCTTCGTCACCGGCATGACACCATGATCTCCATCATTGTGTCTTCATGAAGTTGTCACGCCAACGATTACTTCTACTTCTATGGCTAACGCGTTTAGCAATAAAGTAAAGTAATTTACATGGCGTTATTCAATGACACGCAGGTCATACAAAAAATAAAGACAACTCCTATGGCTCTTGCCGGTTGTCATACTCATCGACATGCAAGTCGTGATTCCTATTACAAGAATATGATCAATCTCATACATCACATATATCATTCATCACATCTTCTGGCCATATCACATCACAAGGCACATGCTGCAAAAACAAGTTAGACGTCCTCTAGTTGTTGTTGCAAGTTTTTACGTGGCTTGTATAGGTTTCTAGCAAGAACGTTTCTTACCTACGTAAAACCACAACGTGATGTGCCAATTTCTATTTACCCTTCATAAGGACCCTTTTCATCGAATCCGTTCCGACTAAAGTGGGAGAGACAGACACCCGCTAGCCACCTTATGCAACTAGTGCATGTCAGTCGGTGGAACCTGTCTCACGTAAGCGTACGTGTAAGGTCGGTCCGGGCCGCTTCATCCCACAATACCGCCGAAACAAGATAAGACTAGTAGTGTCAAGAAGAATTGGCAACATCTACGCCCACAACTGCTTTGTGTTCTACTCGTGCATAGTAACTACGCATAAACCTGGCTCATGATGCCACTGTCGGGGATCGTAGCAGAATTTTAAAATTTCCTACGCATCACCAAGATCCATCTATGGAGTATACTAGCAACGAGGGGAAAGGAGTGCATCTACATACCCTTGTAGATCGCGAGCGGAAGCGTTCCAACGAACGGGGTTGATGGAGTCGTACTCGCCGTGATCCAAATCACCGATGACCGAGTGCCGAACGGACGGCACCTCCGCGTTCAACACACGTACGGAGCAGCGACGTCTCCTCCTTGTTGATCCAGCAAGGGGAAAGGAGAGGTTGATGGAGATCCAGCAGCACGACGGCGTGGTGGTGGATGTAGCGGGGATCTCGGCAGGGCTTCGCCAAGCTTCTGCGAGAGGGAGAGGTGTTGCAGGGGGGAGAGGGAGGCGCCAGGGGCTGTGGTGTTGCTGCCCTCCCTCCCCCCACTATATATAGGGACCCCTGGGGGGGCGCCGGCCCTGGGAGATCAGATCTCCAAGGGGGGGCGGCGGCCAAGGGGGAAGGGGGGTGGCTTCGCCCCCAAGCCAAGTGGGGCGCCCCCACCCCTAGGGTTTCCAACCCTAGGCGCAGGGGGAGGCCCAAGGGGGGGCGCCCCAGCCCACTAAGGGCTGGTTCCCTTCCCACTTCAGCCCATGGGGCCCTCCGGGATAGGTGGCCCCACCCGGTGGACCCCCGGGACCCTTCCGGTGGTCCCGGTACAATACCGATAACCCCCGAAACTTTCCCGGTGGCCGAAACTGGACTTCCCATATATAATTCTTCACCTCCGGACCATTCCGGAACTCCTTGTGATTTCCGGGATCTCATCCGGGACTCCGAACAACTTTCGGGTTTCCGCATACTAGTATCTCTACAACCCTAGCGTCACCGAACCTTAAGTGTGTAGACCCTACGGGTTCGGGAGACATGCAGACATGACCGAGACGCCTCTCCGGTCAATAACCAACAGCGGGATCTGGATACCCATGTTGGCTCCCACATGTTCCACGATGATCTCATCGGATGAACCACGATGTCGAGGATTCAATCAATCCCGTATACAATTCCCTTTGTCAATCGGTACGTTACTTGCCCGAGATTCGATCGTCGGTATCCCAATACCTTGTTCAATCTCGTTACCGGCAAGTCACTTTACTCGTACCGTAATGCATGATCCCGTGGCTAACTCCTTAGTCACATTGAGCTCATTATGATGATGCATTACCGAGTGGGCCCAGAGATACCTCTCCGTCATACGGAGTGACAAATCCCAGTCTCGATCCGTGCCAAATCAACAGACACTTTCGGAGATACCCGTAGTGCACCTTTATAGTCACCCAGTTACGTTGTGACGTTTGGCACACCCAAAGCACTCCTACGGTATCCGGGAGTTGCACGATCTCATGGTCTAAGGAAATGATACTTGACATTGGAAAAGCTCTAGCAAACGAACTACACGATCTTTTATGCTATGCTTAGGATTGGGTCTTGTCCATCACATCATTCTCCTAATGATGTGATCCCGTTATCAATGACATCCAATGTCCATAGTCAGGAAACCATGACTATCTGTTGATCAACGAGCTAGTCAACTAGAGGCTTACTAGGGACACGTTGTGGTCTATGTATTCACACATGTATTACGATTTCCGGGTAACACAATTATAGCATGAACAATAGACAATTATCATGAACAAAGAAATATAATAATAACCATTTATTATTGCCTCTAGGGCATATTTCCAACACCCTCTACTTGAACATGGTGCTTTATGCTTCATATTATTATCCAATGATGTGTTTCCATCCTATGATGTCTGAGTAGATTTTCGTTGTCCTATCGATGGTTGATGAATTGCTATGATTGATTTAATTTGCTTGTGGTTATGTTGCTGTCCTTTGGTGCCCATCATATGAGCGCGCGCGTGGATCACACCATAGGGTTAGTTGTATGTTGATAGGACTATGTATTGGAGGGCAAGAGTGACAGAAGCTTCAACCTAGCATAGAAATTGATGCATACGGGATTGAAGGGGGACCAATATATCTTAATGCTATGGTTGTGTAGCGACCCGACCTCAAACGGTCAAGTCTCTGTGCTTCTGTGTCATCCCTGGATCGGTAATGCTGACACACACAGTACTCGAAGGATTTATAACAGAGTAGCAATCACACACTTATTACATCGAATGTCTCAAAAAAGAGCTTATTACAATAAATATGGCTTAAGGCCATCTAATACGGTAACAGCGAAAGGCTTGGAAGATAAAGTGAGTCCATCAACTCCAATGGCATAGCTGAGCTGCACAGCAACGACCTAACGAACCTTACTCCTCGTCTGAAAAGTCTGCAACATAATACGTTGCAGCCCGAAAATGGGTCAGCACATTGAATATGCTGGCAATATAACACAGTTGAGCAAGAACAGAATAATGCTATCACTACATGCATATTTGGCTGGTGGAAAAGCTCTAGGGTTATAGTTTTGCGAAAAGCCAATTTTTCCCTACAAGAAAGGAATAGATTTTATTTAACTATCATGGTAGTTGAAACATCATTGAGAAGGTTCCTCCAACTCAATCCCAATTAAAAAGTAATTATCAACCCAACAATATTAAATTAGAGTGATGAGATACATATGATAATCCAAGTACTAGATACTCAAGATGTCCATCACCGGGGACACGGCTAACCATGATTAGATTGTACACTCTGCAGAGGTTTGCGCACTTTTCCCCACAAGACTGGATCGCCTCCGTTGGATTTCTCGCACTACATGGTGTTTGAGAAACGGATGACCGAGACACAGTCTTTCAGAAACATTAACTCTAACCCGGGGTAGACAGTACCAACCTACATCCCTCTACATCTGCTAGCCTACCACTGGAAGAGCTCATGCAACTTACTCAACTATGCTAGAGCCCATAATAGCTTGTGGCTGCACACGGAAGTTTCTAGCATGAAATATCTCAGTTCCCTTTGAGCCTGGGTGGCGGACCTTAGGATTATCACACGGGTACTCAGGGATATCCTAGGACAACACTGGATTCTCCAGGTGCCCGACAAGCAATCCACCCAGATGTGTATTAAAGTTGCCACCTTAAGTTGAACCATTAATTAACAATCTCACATCTGTCATGGATTCACTCACCCAAACCACATCTACGAGCATAGCATAGCAATATAAGCAATACGTAGAAGTAACTCCCAAGGGTTGGATATAACAGGGCAATAGGTTCTACCTCATCAACTACTTCCCAATACCCACAAGTTAATCACATACTAATCATGCAGTGTTTGAGGATTGGAGCTAATGCATAAAAACTGGGTAATAATGGGATATGATCAAAGTGTTACTTGCCTTGCAGATGATCCGCAAAGCCTAGAGACTCGTAGTAGCACGCTTCGCACTCCGGGAATTCTATCGCAAACAAACAATAGCATACATAAGCAATCAAGCAAAGATGCACGTGTAAAACTCAAATAAGAAGATCTAACCAGAAAGTTCAACTTAAGAACTCCGGTTTGCAAAAAGAATCAAATCAAACAGAGCAACGAAACTCAAACTACGAAAGAAACAAAATTCGTTTACTAATCTGGACTAAAGTCAAATTTTACAGTACCAAAATCTTGTTCAAGCTGGTTAAACAGAAAGAGGGCTTCGAGACGAAGATCTAGGCGCTTGAATTGCCTGATTCCGACAAACGAGCGAAAAGTTAAACTAAAACGAAAATCGCGATCGAGAATAATCGCGAAAAATCCGAGAAAAAGAAAAACTGACGAACAGGCTAACGAACGGACGCTCGCTGTCTGCAGGTAACGGGTGAAAACCATTCGTTAAAACGAACGAACGAACAGGTGTTCGCTAAATAAATAAACCGACGGGAAACCCGATCTAAAAGAATAAACCGGATTTTTTTTTAAAAAAGCGGATCTAGATCTAGGGTTTACCGAAATAAACCGACGAGAGAAAAAAAAACGGCGGCGGCTCCGGCGAAGTCGGCGGCGGCGGCATGGGCGGAGCTGCGGCGGCGGGGCGGTGCGG